>NC_065955.1:5459285-5763809 GCF_021464435.1 Cataglyphis hispanica | reverse complement strand
TTCAGAACAATAAAATATACAAAATGCATTGTAATTTTTAGAATCTCTCAATTTTTTCCCTTTGATATTTTGAAAAGAATAAAGTAATGTATCAATGTGACGTATTCGAATATTGTTGGCTTGTGCAATTTTACAAATTGCATACACAACGATATGTTAAAAATAGAAATAAAATCTGTATTATTGTCGTTATCTGCAACGCACGATAAAGTTTGCATATATTTTGACAAGTATTGACCCCACGTTAAAAATTATATAATGTCGTGAAGACAGAGATCGGAGATTATACACGATTAAATATATGATTCAACATCGATAGCTCCCCCCCCCCTTCTACCCCCTTCCCTTCTCCCGAGCCATTCTATCGTTATTTGCATCTTGTAAAGATTATTTTCAGTTTTATTCATCGGCTCAATACAACATGGCCATGTAATGTAAATCTTACGTTGAGAACCGTTGCGCAATCCTCGGATGACAAACTACATTCTAAGCAGATGACGCTCTAAAGCGCAGATTCCATCAAAAAAATTACGATGAATGATGCGCAACGCTGCTGACCGACGAGCAAAGAGTAGTTTCGCTGTCGTAGGTGAACAACGTGTCGTTGTTCCCGATCAACTCACGCGTACATTTCTGAGCAAAGATGCCGATCTGTTCTGCATTAACTCCCTCATATATAGAAAAAAATTTATCCATGTAATTTTGATATACGTGATTCGTCTTATAAGAGTGTATATTTGCACATTTTGCCAATATATTAATTTTCTTTTTGCATAATGCATTTTAAAAATCGAAAAAAATTCCGTGGTATGCATGTGTAGCTTCTAATGTATAAACTTGTGGAGAAAAATATTTTGTATCCATTAATATTAAATTTTCTTGCAAGTTTAAAATAAAATTTCTAATAAACTAGAATTAACATTAACCGAGAAGCAAACTTTTATTGTTCATTCTGAAAATCGATAACAATCACCCATATAAAAGAAACGAAAACTTGGAACTAAATTATTTAGAATAATAATCTTTATAGCAGAAATTTCCAATTTATTATTAGATACAAAATAAATATATGTCTATCGATAAAATAATTAAGAAAATATATAATAATTTGATAAGAATGTTAATGCGTAATATATTTCTAAAAAAAGATACTGACAACTGCATTTAAACATGATACGCGCTGATAATAATTTTATAAAAACAAATACTTTATAACATGATTTTAATTGCCGCTCTTGTCGTTCTTGATCCACTATCTGACAAAGATTAGAATCTTCGATTATTCCCTTCTCCCTCTCCCCCATGTACTATATATATATTAACTTCCGTGTTGTGGGCCTCGTTTCTAAGCAACACCGCATTGCTGTACATTGCTGCGAAAGTGATAATCGAATGTGCACCAAACGCGATAATGATTCCAAAGGTCGTTGACTTAACGAGATTCTTAACAACACAATAACTATTAACTAATAATTATATTATATCATATAAACTCTGTAGAAAAAAAATCTAATCAATCAAAAAAGTTTTTAACAACGTAGTCATATTCTTTTCATAATCCAGTTTTATTTATTTGATTTGTTAAACAGTTTAAACTTAAAAAAAATGATTTTTTTAATTTTGACATTGTTTCGCTACTATACAGCCAAAACATTTTTAAACGAATAATCTTGTCACCGATATTATGAAATGAGCGTAGCTCAGTTTTAAAGAAAGAAGAATGGACTTCAATTCGAAGCGAAAGTTCTTACGAGTCGATATAAGTGGCAATGAAAACAAATTTTATGAGAGGAAACCTATTTACTTGCCGGACAAAAGTTGAATCTACATAAACGAATCAAGCATGTCATCGTGTGTATCCGTCCAGAAAATTGATGGAAAGTAGCTCCAAGGCAACCTAGGGTGAGCCAATACGCTTCGATCGATTCAGAATGCCAAGTAATTTGAAGAAAAAAAAAAATAATAATAACGATCTCGAGGAGACAAGAAACAATAAAAATGGATTATGCAAATATGCGATAAGTATCTGCAAGGTTAATGTGGATGATCACTTTGAGATAATAATTATGCGACTCGAAGGCGATCTATTATTGTGCAATGTCGACTACATTGCCTTTTTTGTGAATTGTTTTATTTCTTTATAAAATCAATCGTTTACTATAAATATATAGGAACGAAAAGAAATTCACGAGCTTACAAATAATAGAAAAGCGTAATTTATTTTTACTTTCAGATTATATATTAATTTAATATTCGTTATGTTTGTTAAATTCGATGCCGATTTGCGCGATAGTCAGGTGACATTTTTACGCTTTTTACAAAAATTTACATTCAATTGCATAAGTAAACTTGAATATTTTTCGCGCAACTTGATTAACACGAGTCGCTATTCTACTAAATTGAACAAATTTGTCAGATAATTTTCAGCAGCAAATTTTCTGTTCCGTCATATTTAATTAGCTATTAATTGTCCATTCATGATTATGTCAATTAGGACACAATCGAATACAATTTCATTTAACGACTGTAATTTTCTCAAGCTCATTAATCGCGTTACGATGATTATAAACTTTAGTAAGACAACTCTTGCATAATCAGCTAATATATACAGTGCAATAATAAAATTATGCAATCGATATTTTTATTAATAATGTTGTATTATACGTGTAATTAATTGTCATCTACCGACAATTCATATACATGTATATATATTACATTTATTGCACACAGAATTTCTCATATTCATGTATGAAATCTCCTTGTTTTTGAATTATAACAAGCTATTATAATTGTTTTCAGTAACGTAATAATTGTCAATTAATTTTTTTTCAATATCTTACTTTCGTCTTTACTTTCGTCGACAATAAAAAAAATTACCGTAATAGACATTATTTATATGCATCTCTCTTGTAGCAGCATCTGGTAATCTTTCATGCGGCAAAATTGCAATACATAAAGGAAAGAGCGTATTCAAAGAACAAAATTATTCCAAAAACTGTGACAAGAAGCAATGCAGACAAATTAATCGCCATTATGTTCGCGTAGAATCAAAGAGAATTTATTTTCAATAAACGATAATGTCATTTTGAGTACGACGTATATAATCACTCGTGCAACTTTATTATCGGATCGTATATACACTCCTCTCACATAAGCGACGTAAGGGAAATTAATCGTCAGTTTTGCGTTGCGGAATTTTTTGCTATTAAATATCTAAGAGAAAATGCATCGGCGAGTTTCTCCAAGTCGACGTACGCGAATTTTTTTTTTTTTTTTCACGATCACATCAGCTGCTGCGCATATCAATGGTATTAATCTCGGCCTTAATTGGGGTTTCGTTTACAACAATTACATAATACGAAGTTAATAATCTTAAAATAAACGCGTGACCTGCCCGTGACTATAAATATCGGTCTCGGGAGCCTACGTACGCGGTCGCGGATGCACCAACACTTTAATACTCGTAACATGTATTGATTTACGATGTGCACGGGAGAAGAAGATAACAAACCGACTGTGTTCGATTCGACGATTACTCGACAATAATATCGTCGCTACGATTTATATCTCGCAATGAGAACCGTTAGAGCCAAGCGAGAGAATGTTATGGAAGACAGCTGCGGCAAATAATACGGGAGCTGGGTTGCCTTTTTCTAACGGTTACTGATAAAGATACCGCGTGTCCGATCGCGAATTTATAATCACCGCTACTTAAGAATACGAATATCGATAGTCTGTGCACGCATCCTCGAGATGCATTTCTAACAACGTTCATGATTCATCCACTTAACGAAGTGATACTAGTGCAAACTGACAGTTGTTTTGCATTAGCCTATTATCGGTAAATATACTCCTTCATAAGGTTTCTTTCAAGGCGACGATAATACATCATAAAAAAATAAATTATATTTCTATATATTTATAATATATGTATTCATAATTCTATATATAAGTTTAATATTTCTTTAATATTTAATTTTATAATTCTAAAAAATAATATTACTGTTTATAATACACATATGTAGATATTAATGAAATACATAATTTGCTAAAATCAATACAAGACATCTTCTTCTTATCGAAATACTTTATCTGAGAAAAATATAAACACGCTCTATGATATATGATGATATCAAAAAATAAAGTAATAAATTAAAATAATAGATAATATGTAAACGCGAAATTATTAATAATTATTATTTTAATACACAAATATTACTAAATAAATTTCTTTCTGCATTCACGAAATATTCGTGCCGTAACGCTGGGGAATGATTCTGAACATATTTATAGGCCGTACAGGAGCCAGCTTTTCCCAGGCAACCTTTCTCGACAAATAATCAGGGTTCCCTTTCACACTTCGTTTACAAAAACGCGCAGCTGATGCTCCGAATCAGCTGATGCGGACAAAGGAACGCTGCTTCCATATATACACATACATACGGCATTTACTACACACCCGGAGCAGCATTCAGCGATACATGTTTCCGAATAAAATTTAAAAGTTTTTTAATTCGTCAATGCAACGCTTATTAATAACTTGCTTACAGGAATTTTATCAATAATTGCCATTAAACACACTCTTTCTCTCTCTCTTTACTATTACTATTACTATTACTAAAATAATTAAATCCGTCATTTACGGATCGATGTATTTTTCTATAGTACTTTTTATTATAATATGTGCATAAAAATACGAAATTAGTAGAATTGTAAATATCAATTGTAAAATAAACCTTTTCAAAAAAAGATTTTTTTTTTAGAAGTCCGTGAAAATTACTAGACAAAGAAAAAAGCACTTTGTATGTATTACTACGTATAATTCTTAAATGTAAATAAGATAAAATAATTATAAATAATTTAGTTATCGCTTAATTGGCGCCATTCTCGAAATTTATTATTTAAAGTTGCACGATTACATAAAATATAAAATGTCGAAATGTCTATATTTATTATTTTTAGTCTTATTATTATTATATTACTCTGCGCGCATTTCTCTCTTACTACAGGCTGCACCTTCTTATAGATCCCGTCGATTTATCTTGCTTTTGCATTTTACATTTTACAGTAGACTGCAATTTACATTAAAATATCGTCTTTCCCTCTCTTTTATAAATATACCCGTGCACCATCTGGTTATAATTCCTTGGACCAAATACCTCACCGAGGCTGGCATGTTACGCGAGCTGGAATCTTTATAGACAGAGAATCGGTTAGGGATCCTTGCGGTTCGAAAAAAAGAACAAAGAATACGATATTCGTATGCCGGTGAGAAAGCAGCGTTGCCAAGTATCCTGCCATCTTAAACTGGACCATTGCTAACGGTACGATGGAGCACCTATCTCCTGCATAATTTCTGATATCTCAATTAATCTTCGCTGCAGAATTCTCTTTCGTAAAAAATATTCGTGCGAGGAAAACTAATCGCGCACAGGAGCTAATATCGCAGAAAATAATAATAAACGTGGAAAAAGAAAGCGGTTTGACTATTTTTTTTTTTAATATAAAAAATATCGCGCACACGTTATACAAGATAGTTTTGAGATGGCATTCTTTGCTTTAACAATAAATGTTATCAGTTGCAATTAAGAATTACGTTGTACAAGAGGCGTGAAATTATTTTTGAAAAATTAAAATTAATATTTCTTAGAAATATGACGTTAGGAGATTTTTTAAAACACATACGTTATCCATAAATCTTCTATCACTAATATACTATCAATTATCTTAAAGTCATTAAATTTAAATTTTTTAGAGAGAGGTAGTTCTATTTAATTGTTCATATAATATCTATCGTTTAAAGCTCGAAACATCAAATAAATCCACATTACCGTTATCTTTTTCTATAATAAATAAAAGATTAATTTATGACGCAATTATGAATATTCCGCAGGAGATTGTTCTGAAATGCATATATCGATAAAAAGAGCCCGTAATATTTATTTCTTTTCTCCTATAAACCGTAATTTCCAAATAGTTAACGAAGAAATTGTCGGTCGACCAGAAAGTTTATCACGAGGAATGCAATTAAAAAGAAGTTACAAACGATCTCTTGGTTTACAGTTATATCAGATGCGTGTTCTCATATTACTTTTATGGCAAGACATGTTTCATTTAATCTACTGAATCAAAATAATCGCATAGAAAAAAGCGAGAAATCAAGATTGCATCAGGAAGAATGATAAAACGAAATAATATTCAGAATCGAAATCGAGAAAAGGAGAACAAGGTTATACTTTAAACTCATAAATTTAATATGACACACGATTCTATGTATATTATTTACAAGCTTATATAGATATTTCCCTTGAGATTTTAAATTGGCAAGATGTTCAAATTTTTATTTCATCTCATATTGATATTTTGACAAGATTAAAAAGAATCAAATTATTATATACAGATCGATGTTTTGTTGAATAGTGTTCTTCTCTTACGAGATAATTTAAGTCGATTTCACTCCAATGTAGGCAATGTACGCAATTACTTCTAACATTCGATGAATTCACCCGAACGAGTATTTTCCGTTATAATCCGCTATTATAATCTCTTAACTGAAAGCTTAAATAATCTTTTAAGCTAAACTGTAGAACGAGCGACGACTTGGTTGCGCTCGTAGGATTAAGCAATATTATCGATCGTTTCTACTGCGCGGATTAGATTGTTGACGCGGACTCTCATCGTGCGAACAATGCTCATTCGATATCTCTAATGCTCGACTATACCACGAAAATGACACTCGATTTACGATGTCGTTTTACAACGACGTAGTTATGTATACGAAAGCACGCACAGAAGTGTTTGTATTATCGCTAACACGACGCGTTGGTCTTTGTTTGATTTTATATATAAACTGTCCTAACTGTCCTAACTAACTTCTTAAAGTCATACTAATGACGTTCTGGATGTATAATAATAATAAAAAAACTGTCAAAATTAAAATATATATATATATATATATATATATATATATATTTCTTACTTTATACTGTTTGAAAAATCAAATAAATCTAGAATATAAAAAAATTAAAATATTACAAAATAATACGGATTTTAATGTCTTTATAAACAAAAATAGTTGTAATTAATATTTTTGCTAATTTATGACAAAATCATCAAATATTCCCTGAAATCAACTAAAAGGAAAAAAAAAATGTAAAACAAAATAAAATTTATTGTTTATTAAATTTATATATATATATTTATTTATAGATATTTTTAAAACTTTTTGTTTAATCAGAAATAATTAATTATTAATAATCGAATGTCGTGTCAATATAAAGCTATTGTATTGTTTACTTTCATTACTGTATTGTATTTACGATCGCTTGTATCAACAGTTGTATGTTGAAAGTGACAAACATTGAGGTTAAGAGCGAGGAGAAACGGACGTTGTAACGTAAATCGCGCTATTAAATATTTAATGTTTCTGCTTGAATCAATTTACATCAAGTGTTCAATACGCTCGTAAAAAACGCTAAATATTGACGCGTTTGACAAGAGAACGTTGTGACACGAACATTACAACAACTGTTTTCAGGCACATTCCCGCATACTTAGGAGACATGATATATTTTTCTGTAACTTATTATTAGATCGAATTGTTCACCGACCATTTAGTTTACCCAATCTCGGATCAATGGTTTAATGTCCCTTTCTAAATCGCAGTCTTACCATAATATAAACAGTCTCAATCTCTCGTAAATGTCGCAGATAACTGAAGAGGCCAAATACGCCGATTCTCTATCTCTCTCTTCAGAGCGTTTTACACGAACATTTTAAAACATTTTTTGAGTAAATCTTCGATAGGCGATCATATAAAATTTTTTGAAATTCTTATTTTATGTATTTTGAGGCGTAGAAACTGAATGCTTTGAAAAAAATTGTCGCCCTCATTTCATTTTTTATATATTCCTGATTAAATAAAATAATTTTATACGTGCAATATTTATGCCGAATACAATGTCTAGTATATGTAAATATATAATTAATGTAAATATATAATGTAAATATATAAATAAGAAAATAATCTTTTTCGTTATGATGTTATCTATTGTCTATTTTTGCTCTATACTTTTAAGTGAAAAGTAAATCTAGCCTGATCTAACCTCTATTCTGAAAAACTCTAACTTAACCCAAACCTATTTGCAATTTTTAAATCAAAGTTTAGTTAGATTAGAATTTTTTGAGAAGAGGTTGCAGGGGAAAGTTTCATCACTTCTCCACCCACGTGTTTATTTTTCACTTTCACAAAACAATATTTAAAATAAACATTCAAAAAATTTTATGAGATCGTCCCTATATCGAAGGTTTACAATTTTTTTGTTTTTGTCGCAATTTTTTAATTCACAGATACACGAATAGATACACGATTAAGTTAATATAAATGCCGTGATTACGTTAGAAGTGTACGTAAATACCTGATGTACTGGATGTATCCGTGTCTGGCGTCTTCGAGCAGGAACCCCGTGGGGTTCCTCATCTCGATGTTTTCGAAGACCATCGAAGACGATTCACGAAACACTCGACGTGGCTGTGTACCTAACCACTTTGCCTCTCCATCAATCCTTCTCTCGCCGCGTTGCACTTGTCTCACACGAGCACGACATTTAAAGCGCGCGATGGACGAGCACGATACGCTCGTCGGACGATTTTTCCGAAAACTCGTATCTCCGAAACATCGTTTCTCTCGATTTCGGAGAGCCAGCGTCGCGACAGGACGACGATAATTTCGAACGACGGGCACACTCGACTTGATGCTAAATTCACGCGACCGAACACGAGAGGCGACGCTTAACGCCGGAGCGACGCACGATCAACGTTCGCGTGTACAATGTCGTTAGACGACTGAAGCTTTCTCGAGCAGGCGCAGTCTGCGTCTGCGCTGCAGACAGGCGCGCGAGAGTCTCGCCCCCCTCTCCTTCCTTATCCCCTCCCTATACTCTACCACCCATCCCGCAGTCGACACGCGGAACGTAGATTCGACCTTTCTTACACTCGAAGCAACTTCTCGGTCGATCGGGATGAAGGTGCGCGATCGTGTGTCGAAGGGAAAAAAAAGGACAAGTTTTCCTACATCACGACACCTTAACATGTTTTCATCGCGTACATTTATTACAACATATATGTACATGTTGTCCTAAATAAAACTTGTAAATTAAACATAATATGTTAATTTTTACAATCCCATTGTATTGATAATTGCAATAATTGCCAGCCAATCTCTTGTTCCATATAAATTTTCTTTCAACTTGTAATAAATATAATAAGTATTTAACAGCAAAGAAAATTTTATATATATATATATATATATATCGAACAATCACAGAGTACAAGAAAACCTTGAAGACTCGCCATCATGCGTTTCACCCTCACGAAATCATAGACCTGAACACCTCAAATATATGCGTATTTGCTATAATATATACTACTATAGTATAATTAAAAGAAAAGCATTATATAAGGTATTTCAAAAGTGGAGGTATTTCAATCGCTCGAGAGGTAATTAGAGACATAAAAACAAAAACAAAAATTGGTATGAACATAGATCCGAAGACTTTGTTTTTGACTTATCGCCATTTTTATGTAAAATTTCAAATTGTTTTGCTTTAGAATTTTTTTGTCAAAATTGAAAAAAAAACAGATGGTTTTTATGAATTTTATAACACAATTAAAGTCAAAAGTTGCGGGCTGTTTTAGCAGCTCGACTCAGGATAAAAAAAAGGAAAAAAAGAACCATAATAAAAAAATATAAATAAAATAAAAAATAAATAAATAAATGCAAAAAAATAAATAAAATAAATACAAAACCATCCCTTCTTTCAATTTGGAAAGACCAATTCACTTTTAAAACATTCAGTATATATAGAAAAATCATTATCTCTTCAATATATTGATTGTCTAAAGAATTCAAAAATCTTTTTTTTAACAAAAATTAAACTAGAGATATAACCATCAAAAAATTTTAATATCAAATATATTAATAGCTAATTGTAAGTATGTTTCATTAGAATTTTGTTAGTATAAAATTCTATTAAATATAAATGAAGTTTTCTATTCTCTTTGCTTAATTTCTGTTTATATCTTAAATCGAATTTATCAGAATACTTTAATTTCTTATAATTATCAAATAATGTCTCTTAATCAAATCTTGTTTTTATTTTTTGGCAAATAAAAAAGTATCAAAACATTGTATTAAAACATTAATTTACGACATATTTTATACAAATTTTCTGAAAGACTTGATATATTCAAAAAACTATAATATATTTCACTGAATAACTCAATTAGAATTCAAAATGAGTTGATTATGTAGATCGTCCGACACATAAAAAAATATGCGATAATTGCTAGACGAAGGCAATGAATGCTACTCAAATTGTGTAATTCGGCCATGGTGTCAACATTAATCAACGTTATCTCTTTCTCAATCTTCTTTCGCACCGGATCTATTTATTACATTACATTCGTATATTAATACACACTCACTGTTAGCAAAAGAACATCGTGCAAATCAGACTTAATGGCGCCAAGTACCCTTTAATCAGCGAACAAGCTTGTAAATTCGCCTCGAGGCGAATATTACATTACACCATCGAGTATATTTAGAGATCTATTGCATGTTGCACGACATGCGAGTAATATTATAACAATTGTCCATAACTATAGAGAGAGAATTATGTAGTTCACGATAGCTAATCGTATAAACAAATCCATTTGCAAGAAATAGAAAGAAAAAAAAAACAACGATACATTTATATAATTGTAACGATGTTCTGTCTTGTAATTCATTCTTTATCAAATGGCATAAAATTTATCAAAAATTTCCAATCAATTTATTTGATATTCCATCAAACGATGAAAGATACTTATTGGAAACGATATTCAATCAGATTAATGTAAATGTTGAATCTTATCTTTGTCTAAAATATTCATGCGCAATTGTTAAATAAAAACCGATCAGTAAATCAATATTTTCGTTCAATTTTCATTCAAAAGTCGATATAAAAATATAAAATACTATACAAAGATTATTTCTGAATAATATTCAAGAATATAATTTTTTTTTTCTAAAACAATTTACTGTACAAATTGCTCTTATTCTTTTTTATAACGAACATCTGTCACTGGCCCAATGTACTAGTTACTATTGCTACTCTATTCCATAAATATGCTGTACAATTTGTACGGTAAAATAACTTATATGTGTAAAAGTTGTACTACGAAAACGAATAATAAAAGCAAAAAATAATAATAAATAATAAACATTAAGAATAATAATTAAACTTGTGCGACCGTCAAAAATTAAGATTTAATAGATTAAATAATTGTTTAAAAATTATAAAACTATATCGCGATGTTTTCGCTATAGAAAATCAATTAGAAATGACAGATATTTTTAAAAATGATATATGTTGCAGATTTTGCCATATTTCTGAATGAGATTGATCATTAAAATATTGATTTTTTTTTTGTCAAACACGCCCTACTTAATTGCGTGGTTGTAATCGCCCCATTGCAAACAATGACTCATCGTACCGTCCCACACATTTGTAGATTCTTTTCTTCGAGATCTCGTTATAGAAATCGTATCTCAATTTTTTTCACTGTCAAGGGGAGACGAGCATGCGACGCATTAATCTGCGTCAACCGGTCCGGTCTTATACGATTGAAATCGCGACTACATACCCGTAGGGTAAACGAAACTAGGTCGTGTTGTATCTAAGATTACAAGGTAGAGCCGAATGACTTTGCAACGTATTTCGATGTTAATAATGTTTTCATTTGTAGTCATGCATGTCAGATACGCGGTATATTATAGTTATCGGTCTGTTCCTCACGCGTGAAGATATTCGCATATAATTTACGAGTAAATGCAAAAAAAAAATTACTGACGCACAATGAAAACCATAATGAAACTCGATGCAAGAAATCACATCGATATTCTTGGTGCATCGTACTCTTACGTCACGCATATCAATGACGTAAAAGCTAAGGAGAAATTCTCCCGTTCCCTCTCGATAACTCCTTTCGGAATAGTTAACAGTCAAACTATCAGATCGGCTCTCGGCGCACGAAACGCTGGAAATCTTTGACGGTCGCACGTTGAATATTCATGATTTAATCACTGACATATCGACAACTATATATGACTTCGTAAAAGAGAATTGCATAAATTAATTTCACATTACTGATAACGTGATAACAGTTCGATAAATTTTCTTTTAATCTTCTTGAAAAATAGATTTTTTTATCAGCCGTTCGCACGCGATAAAACAAGAAATCTCAAAGAAGGCATCCCAATATCAGTAGATGTTTATTTAAAAATAAATTGAATACTGCGCGTTTATACAGATATTTAAGAATAAATCGAATATCTAGGTAATATATTCGAGTAATGACATCATTAATCCAAATCATAATACCTATGATTGATTCCTATCATGCACATACCGATATCACGTTATTCATACACATGTCAACTAACATCATCAGTGCATTGACCTTAGCTATGCGATTGTCGTACGTACGTGCGTATATGTATTTGCTTCGGTTTGCCGGCTCATCCATGCAAAACGCGAGCGAGCACTGTATAAACGCTAATACGTTCGTGGAGAAGCTGAGAGACAAACAGTCTGGAATGCATTTGTGCCTCACTTGATAAACAACATCTATTCACGAATCGCTCTGATATCATTGATTCCCGATTAAACAAACAAATTTACGGTTTATTCGCCGGAATTCACCTTCCGATGAAATTATTTGTGTTCGATAACATTGATAAACACTGATAAATTTAGTTAAAATTTTCTGCGATAATACAAAGAGAAATTTGTTCTTACCAAAGAACAAATTATTATTATCAATTAATTTATGATTAAATTATTATTATTAATTTATTATTAATTTAAGCGTGTAAAAAATAAATTTCCAAAATGTAATCTTTAACAATATCAAAAATGGCATTATGTTTTACATTCACACGCGTTTGAAAACTATACTAATATTAAAAATGATTAGAAAACATTACATATAATAAAAATATATAAATAAGTTCTAAATATTTTTATATCTTAAAAATTGCATATAAAATAATATCCAATGTATGTAATGTATAAATCAATAATACAAATCAACAGATTATTGCATTGTATTATGCGATAATTTAAAATAATAATTATAACAAAAATTGATCGTCGTTGCAAACCAGTTTCTCTGGATATGTAAAGATTGCTTTACTCGACGGATATATGCATTTTAAGATTTCTTACTAGCATCCGTACTAGCTTCAATGATGATCGCGAGAAAAGCTAATAGTACATGCATATATTGCACTAAGGCACGCGATATGAAAATCTATTCCGCGATACATGTCACTTTTTACGTTCTCATCAAGAATCTCGGAATGACAGATAAGGTCTAATGAACCCGCAGCTAGTTTTATCTCCCGCGGCGTACTCCGCCAAGAAAAAAGAGCCTATCTGAACGATTGGCATTTAATATGTGCACAATTTTTCAGAGACGATAAGAAAATAAATTCGCAAAAGTATAGACGTTGTGAAAAAAGATCGGTAAAAAAAAGGGAACACTTTATGATGTGCTTTAAATATTTAATATTTTATAGATCAACATAGTTTTAAATATACCATGATAAATATAAATATAATATATACGTGACGCAAAAGATTGAAGTATTCAATTTATAACCCAATATAAAAAAGTGTTTAAGCACAAAATTAAATATTTCAAGATAGGACTTACTGAATTCTTTATTAAGTATCAATACATAACTAACATTATATATAATGTATGATAGCAACTGTATTTTTATTTCTCTTTCTCTTTCATTATATGTATGTAAATTATTTTTACATAAAAATTCTCTTTACATTTAGTAGAATCAAAATATGGTTGTTTAAATTGATAGTTTCGGTTTTATTGATAAACTCGAATAATACTAAAGCTCACAAAAGTAAAAATTACTTATCAAAATACACAAAAATAATAAAAATAAGCAAGATAATTTCATTATCTTAATTCTTAATAATAAAATAAATTGTCTCGAGAGTTCTTGCATTTACTTTAATATTTAAACGCCATGAAAATTAGCCAAAGCAAAGATTGCAATTTTATATATTTTTAATATCTTGCATGACTTTATCTGAACATATGTTATATACTGTAGGTGTAGAAATGGCAGTAGGGACAGCAACGATGCGTTAATGTTGCTCAAGTTCTTTATATTTATTAACTTTACAAAGCAAAATGCCAGGAAAGTTCAAAGGGCAGCTTGCAATTTTTACGTGCTATTGTTCTCGCTAAAGATACTTTCATATAGAAAGGAAGATGTTAAAATAATTGGTTTTGCTCATATCTCTATGTAAGATATATATACACACACACATTATGCGTGCGCGTGTGTGTGTGTGTGTGTGTGACAGTTAAGGAAAGTATTTCTTGGTCATCGATTTTGCATATTCTCAGAGCGCATCCGGGATTTTGTAATGAAAGTGATAAGGTAGGAAAGTTTAAATAAGTGATTCAACGTTTGCGATTTTAAGATGTCATTCATTACGTTATCTTTGAAGTGGAGGTGCAAGCAGAATTATAATGATTAACACACTGACTGAATGATTATGATTGACACACACACACAAATAATTTTGTTTAATATATTTTCTTAAAGCGCTATTTAATATCATTTCTTCATAAGAAAAAAATTTTGTTACAAAAAAAAATATAGAAAAATATGAAACTCTATGTAAGGGACAGAATAGAGGAGAAAAGGGTAACGCAATTAACTTATAATAAATAATAACGTAATAAATTAATGACGTGTGACTAAATATTATAGCGAAATTGTGTAATTAAATATGCATATTTCATTAAATCATAAATAAGAATATTCAAGATTAGAAAAATAGGTGTCAAAGATAAAATTTAAGACTTGGGAAACCATTTTGATAGTAAATAGATAATCTCGCAAAAATTTTGATAATAATTCATCGATTGTAGGATATTACAAGTATCCGTAAAAGGATTTCTGGATGTGACTCATTGAAAATCAGCCGCTCAACAAGACCGATATAAACGAATATCCAGATTTGCGTCTTCATACAAATTGAAGTGCCGATCACTCCGTACTCCACGTTACTACCTACAAGCTGTTCTTACGAACAGGTTTTCTTACTCTCGTGTCGATCCGCGCGCAGAGAATATATACGTGAATAAATTACTAGACGCAATAAGTTGATGTAAACGATGTACAACAGGATGTTCCAGAAAATTATATTTCTCATAACCACATAGATTTTTTCAAAACTTAAGAGAAAAATAATTCTGCAATAAAAATTTCTTTAAGATCAATTGTACTCATCAAACTTTTTACGTGATATATCAAAATTAAAATTTTATTAACCTATTAAAAAATTAAGAAAAAAAAAAAAAAATTCATCGACTTGCACTTTTAACATTCACTTAGAAATTATAATTTTGTTTTATGACAAGTACTTAAAAAATGTATCAAATGAAGAAGGTGTCAAATATCAAAACATTGTCAAAAGGATAAAAATTTCGTAGATTATTCTACTATTTCCTCTGAGTATCTATGCAAGATCTGAGCATTATTCTCTTAAAGATTTGAACTTTATTTAGATTTAACATAGTATTGAGTCTTATGGAAAATCGTGTATTGTAGTACTTATTGACAAATTTGATAAGGAAAAAACATTGCCAACAAAATAAAAATTGGCACATGTATTAAAAAACAAATTTAATCAATATTTGTGCAAAACTTGATTTAGATTTACTTAGTCATTTAAAAGTTATTTACTAAAAATAATAGAAAAAATTCTCTCTCTCTCTCTCTGCAAATTATTCGTCTTTTCTTTTGTTTCTTGCAGATTTCAGAGAATATTCAAATATTTTTATCGTAAATAAGAAAAAATATTAATTACAACTATTTTCTTTTACGAAGGCGTTAAAAATCATATTATTTCGTGATATTTTAATTCTTTTTAATCCATTTATTCATTTGATTTTGCAAACAGTATAAACGTAAGAAATATGTTTGTTTTTTTTTTTTTAATTTTGACAGTTTTGCTACTATTCTATCTCGATATGTAACAACAATTCAACTTAATTTCGTCAAAAATTATTTCATGATTTATGTCGAATAAATTCTTGTCGTAAGACTATTTTCACGAACCTCGGTCAAGAACAATCGACCAATGCATGTCGCAAGACGGAAACCAATTACCACGTTTCGAAGCACGATACAATCTCAAATTGTGTAAGATCGCTCTTTGTTTGCACTCCTTCGAAATGCTCGACTGAAATATAGTTCAGGGTTACGTACGAAAGTCTCGAAAAACTCGGTAATTCGGCAGATATATAAAGAATGACGTCTAAGGCAAATATACATATATATATCAGCAATTAATCAAAAATCAATAATTTCAATTTAACATCATTAATAATTAGATGTATATGTAATTTGTGAAAATAATCAGAACTCATTAAAATGTTATTAAAAATAAAAAATATAAAAAATTTGATAAAATCATTAAATTCATCAGCGCAAATTTTTTAATAATATTAATAGCCTTATATAATATAATCAGCATCAAAATTTTTAATTTTCAGAAATTGGGAAACCAATTTTTCGGCTCCAGATTGGTCTCTTCTCTAGAATATCATTTTCTGAAAATCATTGAAAGATAAACGTTAATAATTTTATATATTCCCTAATCTTTCTTAGTTATCTAAAATTCGTAAATAAAATTTGCATTTATAATAATTAGATTTCTTTTAGTTATCTCTTAAATATTAGAAAAAAATAAAACTCAAAGATACAAAAAATAAACTGCGATAATACGTCATTAATAAAAAGAAAAAGTCTTATCGCACAGTGTATTGTGCCTATCGCGACTATAAATTCATGATCCGTATATTATTATAGCATCTATAGTGAGGAGAAAGTACACAGTTAAAAATAGGGGATAACAAATAGACGAGAAATAATATACATCATTTTCTGTATTTACTTCTCACTTGCGTATAAAAAACTATCGGAATCTGCAAGACTGTAATGAGCGGCGTGTATGCGGCATTATCCACGTTAGCGAGAGAAAATACGTGTATATCCGGCTATTATCCTCACGAGTCTCGTGACTCTTTGTTAGTGAAATTTACGAACGACCAGGAATCCCGTTCAAGGTAGACCGCCTCGGTTCGCTTCGGGCAACCGAGAGAGCGGATCGTCAGAAGTTCTTACGAGCCTCAGCTTCTCTCCGCTCGCGATGTGATATTTAAGGTACAATCATGCATCTCTTAAAATGCGATGGTCGACAAAAGCGCTAACTCGCTTTTTAGCAACTCTATGTTAACAAGCCTGGAATTCGATACACACGTCGATTTGTAATTGCGAGATATATTGAAACCGCAAACATTATGTAATTGGAGATAACGCCTTAAAGACAACAAAGTATTGCGATCTCTATGACTATTAAATAGGCCTACAATTGTTCGTCCAATTGGTGGTACGCCAAGATGTGACACAGAAAATTAGAGCAGCATCAATTACGCATGAGATCGTAGCT
The DNA here is from genome assembly GCF_021464435.1 of Cataglyphis hispanica. Lineage (NCBI taxonomy): Eukaryota > Metazoa > Arthropoda > Insecta > Hymenoptera > Formicidae > Cataglyphis > Cataglyphis hispanica. The sequence goes on along the minus strand of NC_065955.1, from coordinate 5,746,212 downwards.
TAATGATAAATACAAAATGTTCTTTTCTTTTTCTTTGTAACGAGTGATCGAAATTTTCTTCGTGGCATAAGCGACGAGGCGTGCAGAAAATTATGGCGACGGCGGACAAAGTTAGGGCAACGCGTCTACCTCGTGACGGACACTAATGAGTTTGCGGTCGGATTCTAAATTTATGGCAGGTCATACGGAACGTAAAAGGAAAGCGCATCGCCAGCCATGTTGTTGTTGTTGTTGTTGTTGTTGTTGTTACTATTGTCGAAACGAATTAGATAAAAACCTATTAATGCAGCTGTCCAAATTTATGCGAAAATTGAAAATGCGGAATTTATGCAAAACATGTGTGTGAATTATTTATTATACAGGGTGAGGAATTTAATTGACACGTCTAAATGTCATAAAAGTAAAACATTTTATTAAAAAAATGTTTTAGACAAAAGTTGTTGTTTGTTTTTGAGGAGGAAGAGAATAGCTATTATTTATTTTTAATTTTAATGAACGTTTGACATCATTTAAAAATCAATTTTATTTTTTTAAATGGAAACCCTTACTTTTTATTGCATATTCTTATAGCTCTTCTCGAAACTTTTTTAAAAAATTATAATAAAGTATTTTTATGCTAAATATTTTTCGACTGATTTTATCTTAATCTGACATATTTTGATATAAAACATATAAAATATACTTTTGTCTTGAAACTTTTTATAAAATGCTTTGTTTTTGTGATAGTTAGAAATATCAATTTAAATGCCGCACCCTGCATATGTATATAAAAAATTTATGAATAAATGTATATAATATATAATATATAAATTTATATTTATATATATGTATAATTAAATTTATAATCGAAGTATTTACTTATTGCATCGTGATATCGATTACTTTCTCTTCGCGACGCGGTCACTAAATCCTGAAAGTTTTACAAACAAATAAGTGGCATTAGATCCACCCACGCGATTCGAGTCATCGTATTGCAATTGTGAAATAAGCATCATCCGATTGCAGATCGCAATTATCGATAATTACACTATTGGTTATACACATCTACTAAGCTTCTGTCCCTTAAAGTGATGAGGGCTGAATTCAATTGCAATTATAAATTTAGATTAGCACCACGATATCAGTTTAATTACTTTGACACTATTTACGTTCTGTAATTGATACTTTGAACATGTTATTTGTCAAAGGTAATGATCCTAACGAAATACAGATGCTCTAATCAAGATATTAAGATTGTAAATAATTTCGATCAATAAAGTTGATATATGCAAATTGTTGATATACAAAAATATCTAAAAGCTAGCAATAAATTATTATATATTTCTTACGTTTATACTGTTTGAAAAATCAAATAAATAAATCTGGTTTATAAAAAGAATTAAAGGATCACAAAATAATATATTTTTTAACGTCTTCGTAAAAGAAAATAATTATAATTAATATTTTTCCTAATTTACGACAAAAATTTTTAATCGTGAATACTCCCTGAAATCAATTGCAAGAAATAAAAAAAAAAAATAAAAAAAAAATGATTTGCAAAGAAAGAGAGGGAGAGAGAGAGAGAGAGAGATAATATTTTTCTATATAATTTTTAATAAATAACTTTTAAACGAATAGGTAGATCTAAATCAAGTTCTGCACAAATATTTATTAGAATTTTCTTAATATGTGTGAAAATTTTTATTTCATTGGCTACATTTTTTTCTCCTTAAATTTGTCAATAAGTGCCACAATACGCGATTTTCCATAAGAATCAATACTACTAACGGTTTGGAAATTATTTTAAATTAAATAATTTCCAAACTATTAAGAGAATTGTGCTCAAGTTTTGCACAGATACTCAGAAAAAATAGTAGAACAATCTATGAAATTTTAATGCTTTTGTCGACATATGATACATACATCCTTAATAGGATATTTGTCTAATCTTTTATAATTGTAACTGATTATATAAATTATTCGTAAGTCATAATAAATAAAAAAAATTATTTAAGTTACTCCACGACATTTTATATACGTCAAACTTCGAATGTATCAAACATATTGAATATATATAAGTATATGTATCGCCAAATTATGACATTTTCAATTTCTACTTTAAACATACTTTGAAAATCAAAAATATGGTGCACAAAGAATTAATTAGGCAATATATATTTAAATTCTCATTACGAATTGTCTTAATAGATGTATTGTGTGTGCAAAGACAACATCTCTCCCTAGAGGAATAATAATCTCGCAAGACTTTATGCTGGCAGTCTGAACTTTAGCTGAGCTAAAAGGTCATGTATCGGATACATGCCCTGCTGAGAAATGTGCCTTCCGAACAATCTATCCAAAAATAGCAAGCAAGCATCGGTGCTGCCAGGAGTTCAAGACTGAATCGAGGGTATTATATTACGATGTTGATTGTCCAGAAATCGATTTTTCTATACGAGGATGAAATAAGCGAGAAAGTGCATAACAATTCGTGTTATATTGCCATAACCAACAACCCTTTATCTGAAATTGAAAGCAATCGGGAATTCGTGACATCGCAGAATAAATCACGACAAGTGAAAATGTCATTTTAATAGCGAATAAAATTGCGAATTAATAACAATATTTCTTATGACTTTAAGAACCATTTTCTTTAGTAAAAATATTAAGGAAAATCATTGTTTTGTAAATCTCTATAATCAAACTTTAAAAGCCAAATTTTTTCTTAAAATTTAAAAATTATTTGAAATTAATTAAAAAATATTTTATTTATCTTCATAACACTATGCACTAATACTATGTCAAGAAAAGTTTCATCTTTTTAATGATTAAAAAAGCTATTAAAAAATCTATATATATATACTTTCTATTTGTTTTAATCATTTAGACATATAAAAAAGTCGGAGTGATCTCTCTACCCTTCATCCGCAGCAATATCCGCGATTAAAATTCTCATAACGATCGCGACCCTTCGTTTGAGACGGGTATTTTAATATCCGGTTTGGACGAAAAGTTTTTTTTCCTCTTTCTTTCCAACTTCGATTACGTTTCCCGCATAACGTAACGTTACGATCCGCGCGCGAGGCGAGATGTTACGCAAACGCACGATAGAAAGTCAGACGATTAAGAGCGAAGGCTTCTCCGCGAAGGCTCGTAGCGGGAGAAGTGAATCGGTTCCGTGAAGATTTCCTGGCACGTACACTTTCGCACAAGTGCGACGCAGATTGGAGATGCATCACGCTGTCTGCATCCGAGAGACAGGAAATTCGCACGCACGGGCACGCATCGCTTTCCTCGGGCGAGATTTAAATCGAGTTAAGCGAATTATAACGACGACGTCTCGAACGAAGGAGGAAGCGAAGATGTGCTTCGACGAGGAAGAACTCGTTTCATCGTTGATTAAGTAATGCTACGCCACGTTTTCTCGCGTAATTTCCTGCTTAATAATCGACGCGGTTCCGGGAGCACGACGGATGGCGACAATCGCGCGAGTCTGAATTATATTTTCACGCGAATAAGTACCTTTCGCCCGGAAGAGATTGTTGATCGTAAACGCTATGAGGCCGCTTTGTAAAATATAGAAAGATGTTTATCATCTTCATTTTACGACTTCGTATATCCAGGTTTTATTTATGATATTATAAAGCATTAAATTATTAAATAAATTACTGAAACGAAAAGATTCTAGAAAATAATTAGCCATATTTTTAAGACTGCCATTCGCAAAAATGGAATAATAAGATGCAGGAGTATATAGGCAATACATAAATATTTGGTAAATCTTTAATATATAGGGGCGACCTCACGAAATTTTTTGAAACTTTAATATAATTTATTTTGAAATATTAACTTTAATTTTTTGAAATATTATTATACTTTTAACAAAATAAGTCATATATTGTATTATTTATCAATATATTTTTAAAAAAACTCAAATTATTATTTTTAATATTAAAACATTTTGTTGTAAATAAAAATATAATTTTTATTATATTTTTACTATCTACAATACAATATAATTATACTATTGTTTTAATATTGAAAATACTCTTACATCGTAAAATAATAATATAAAAATAACGAGTCGCATGAGCTCAAAGAAAACGATCTCCATTTAAAATCTCGAAGATATGCATAAAGTAAACTAATTTCAGATCAGGTATCCATTCGCATAGCGATAAGACCAGTGTTCATCGTTACAGTACACCTCCCCTAATACCTGTCTCCAAGAATATAAACAGAGTAAAACACGATACTGTGCTCGGCTAAACCAATAAAAGTGTTAGATGCATCTCGGATATCCAGTGATAAAACTCATCCCGTCGTACCTGCGAGAGATCGTCCTCGCGAAAAAAAAAAACACGAAAATATAGCATCGAAAAAAAAAAATTCAAACGATTCCATACATCTCCACGGAAACTGCGTAAGGAGAGTTTTATCAGATCGAGACGGTTATCCTTGAGAAGGCGACCGAACGCCGATCGTACTTTTAATAGCTGATAAAACGAGAGCAAATTATTCGTTAAGTAGAGAGGACTGCTACCAGTCTAGATAGCTATCGTTCTCTCCTTATCAGGACTTATTAGCCTGTGCTCGTGTTAAATTCCGCTTAATTTCGCGCTTTTCAAACCCGGTAGCCGGAGTTACTACGCGGTGACAAGCGAGGAGACCGGCTGCGAAAACATTCCATGCGCAAGATGAGAGCACGAAATCTCCGTGGATCTCGTCACACACACTTAACGGTCTTGTGTGTAACTCGATCTTATCATCATTGAAACTGGGTACGTATTCGCTTATATAGGGTGTCTTGAATTCGCTGAGATATCGTAAGGCTAGAGCGAGTTTGCTTAACATTGATAATACGATATGTGTTGCGGTAATAATATATAATTTAAATATTTAAAACCTAATTTGCGCATTTTAATAAAAACAAAAAACAATATTTTTAAATATCTCTCATTTATTGTATTATTTTCATAATATGCACGATTGGAAAATTTGTTTTCTTGTTAAAAAATATGCTGAGTAAAATTTTTATATTAAATATTTAACACGTTCATGTGTTAGTTTAACATATTATCGTTGTGTTAATTGAATTCAAATGTTAAATTGTTATTAAAACAATTGAAAAAAGTGTGAAAATAACGCAATGTACGCATATTTTTAATTTTACACAATAGATATATTCCATATTATTAATGAAAGAATTTATCTGTTAAAATTTACAAAAAAAAATTGATTTTATTTTACAATAGGGGTGAGAGTGATTACACGCCGTCAATAACATCATTTTCTCGAATTAATTTTATCATTAAAAATACGTTGATTTTACACCAAATTTCTTTCAAGTCACTACAAAGTTTGCATTTATTTTTGTATTGAAATTATAGTGTAGTGTTAGTATCACTATTTAATATATCGATATTATGTTAAATTAACACAAAGATTTGTGTAGACTGTTTGGGACATGCAATTTATATCAAATTTGAGCCAAATTTTTCAATTGTGTATATATATTTTTATGCGTAAGAAATGACTTTATATTATTTTGTTTAATCAAAATATCTATCATGTCTTCTCTAAAGTGGAAAAAAGTATATTCTTGTATAAAAAATTTTAATAATTATTATTAATGAAATTACCTTTTACAACTTCTCGTAGTATCATCATCGTCAGCTGGTGCTCCTGCTCCCGAATCCTAAAAAAATATAATATCTATATACAATACAATTCTTATATTATAAATATATAAGAGATAAGCATATATACACGCAGAAGTATTTTATAATCTTTAAAGATTAGAACTCTAAAATTATATAGATCACGATTTTATCGGTGATCATTTAAGATCAGTAACAACTTAAGAAATTAATAATTAACGGCAAAACTCTCTTTTCTTGTTTCCTCTTTTCTTATTTGATTATTTTTTTTTTTTTGTCACAGAACTTTGTTCACAGAACAAAAAAAGCCAAACACGCAGCGTTAATAATTTGCGGTGAAAGCGCCAATAAAGACAACGTTGCTGTGCAATTACATCAATATTAACTTCATGACAAGGGAATAGCCTTTATTCGTTCTTCCCTCCTTCTCGAAGATAATTGAGGTATCGTGACAACCACGGTGAACGGTACAGCACGTTGACAAACAGTTGTATATCTGAAGACATACAATACTGTAAGCTACCGAAAAAAACTGCGCAAACGCTTAATTCGAAAGTTTATTATTCTCGTCTGACGAAACATTGTTGGCAAACAAACCTATCATAAAAAGAAGCAACGACAAAAAGAGATTGGCAATTTACTTCATAAATGAAAATTTTTTATTCCAGCAAATAAACAATTTTTCTTCAAAAATCTGACATTTTTTTGAGAATTCTAAATAGTTTTATCAATATTTTATTAAAATTCAAATCGATCTTGACTTAAATAAAAGAACTGTGAAACTGGCAAACCGTATCTTCGGAACTATTTTTTTTATTTAATCATATTTATTTAATTTTTTTTTAAACATATCGCATATCTATAATTTTTTAGAACTTTAGTCAGATTTTACTTCAATATAAAAAATTATGAAAAAAATTCTCTAACTTTACAGTAATAAAGAATAAATAATAAAATAAAAATTATTTTTCAATCTGATAAAATAAAATGGAGTACTATTATATATAAAAAGTTAAGGAAACTGCATTAGTATCACTCTATATAATCCGTAATCTCTTTGTTAATTTTAATAATTTCATTAATAACTAATAATGTTTAATAAGCTTTAATAAATGTACGTTATACCTGAAACATTGTTTTATACGTATTTGTATATCAATAAACATTAAAAAAATAGTCTCGTTTTTATTTTCGGTACAAGTTAATATATCGCAGGAAAATTTATGATCTTGCTTTATATCGCCTCTCGCAAATAATAGCGTAACATTTCCACGCGTCATTTGGCTGCATGTATATGTAGGCTACGCGCGGGTGTCACTGTGTGGTGACTCTTTTATTAATAAAGTGCATCGTAAATACCGAGGATACGAAGAGCTCGAGTCCTGCGCCGTGGCGTACGATCACGCAGAAAACGAACCCTTAAAATCAATAGACGACCAGCTCAAGGCTACTCTCGTCCCGCACTGTTAAAAAAAAAATGCAACTAGCCCCTTCGTATTAAGTGCACTTCTCTATATGCAAAGTGCACGATAGGGCAACCCCTTTTTAGTCCCCCAAAACCAAGGATGCTCGGCATACAAGCAAAATGAATTGTCCTCGAGAGCGTTTTTGGCGTTTTACGCGTAAATATAATATTGGAAAATTGCAATGCAATAAAATTTTATAATCTGCGCATTAACAAAAAGAAATCGTATTGCATTAAATATATACAAGGTGAGTTTTTTTTAAATTGAGACATCTAAATATCTCGAAAACAACGTATTTTTGAAAAGAAAATTTGAAACAAAAGTTGTTTGATTTTGAGAAGCAAACATATTATTTATTTCTGATTCGGTGGACGCTTTCAAGATCCATTTTAAAGTCAACTTTATTTTTTTTTTTAATGGAAACTTATTTTTTTGTCGCATTCATTCTTATAGTATTTCTTACCTTTTCAAAACACTATAATAAAGTATTTTTTCATTAAGTATGATATATTTTAATATATCTTCTGATATATTCTGAAAATATAAAATATACAAGCTAGATATAATTTCAAAAATATTCAACAATATTATATAGTTTGACATTCTTTCAGAGATTGGAATATGATAATAAAGCATATTCTGCAATTATCCTTGGAGAAGATATTTTACAATATATTATCGCGGTGAAAAAAAAATTGATCGTGTGAGCGCATAAAACAATATGTGCGTTCTCTCTATTAGAAGCACAGTACAATTTTTCAATCTTACTTTAGCGCGGCTTAAAATAGAACCTTTCATTTGCTGAAAAGAAGATTGCGCCTGACCGAGGCAAAGCGAAAAAGAAGAAGTAGAGGCCTTGCAGCTCTTTTAATTGTGACTTTTAAAACGAAAACTCAGAGAATGCATCGCGCGATACAAAGTGAGATAATTCATCGCCATTACTATGAGCATTTCTAACTTTAATCAATTATTCGTCCATTTTAAAATTCAGCAAAGTCAATTTAAGTCGAATTAACTGTCTACCATGAGAGTAAAAACAACTTATTTTCATCCACATCATCCTAAGCCCCAAAATAATCAACTTCATTTTTGCAATATTTTTAGATCTCGGAAAAGAAATGTACAATTTAAATGCACAATTTTTTTGAACATTTGCATATCACTAAAAAATTTTCAAGATGTTTTAATGTAAGCTATGAGAATTGTAACATTTACGTGAAATGATTTAAAGTACCGTTTCAAGAAGTAAGTCTGAGCGTTACATTACACATGACCTTTCCAGCACACTTCCCACTCATCTTCACTTTTACTCACAATAAACAAGGGGCACAGTTCTAGATACATTCAAACTGCATATAGGGTGCTTCGAAAATAGCAATTCTCATGTTAGTTTTAATGTTTTCTCCGAGAAAGATATGCATGTGTAAATTATTAAAATCAGCAATTCTGCGATATCTCATTAAAATAAATTCATAGATTTTCACAACAAATAATAAATTTTATTTAGATTTAAATTTAATTTACAATTATATTTAATTTTGTCACATCAACAAAAGTTGCAATATATTATTTATATATATATATATATATATATATATATATATATAAATTTCAGACTACACTTACAATTGAATTACCGTGCTCTTAATTTTCATCTGCGTTAAATAATTATTAACATGATATATAAAAAATAATGCAAGCAAAAGAAACGTATTTTAAATATATTGTAATTTAAATATATGTTGCTATCTTTTTTGAGAAAAAATATAACATGAATGACCGATTACTCTTCCTATGTTATTTCAAATGTTACAATTATACAAATTTTATAGTAAATAATTATATTTTCGATCAAATCTACAAATTGCAGAATAAGGTAAGATTACATTCTATTTTATCTCAAAATAAATTTATATTCAATATTAATCAACTCCAATAATTTTATCTAATATCGATCAATATGCTTTATATGCGGAAATTGTATCGATGTCTAGAAAAAGTCAAGGAATTTCTCATGAATATATCGTGAGAAAGCGAAATCAACTGCACATACATGTAATAGTGTATTTCTGTTAAGGAGAGTGTATCGAGAGTTAATACATACATACAAATATCGAGAGAAATGCGAGGTAATTCATGTGGGAGCGATTAAACAACACTGTCGTACGCGATCGCGAATCTCGTATCCGCATTTCGCCATTTTCATCAGTTCCGAGTGCAATTATAATCTAAAATTCGCGTCGTGTTCAGATACACACATAACTTTAGACTGTCAGATTTCTCTGTTTGAATGTTTACCTTTGTACGATTGAAAAATTATATTCGACATGTTTGCGCTTTTATTCCATTTTTATGAACCAGAGCAGAAGAACAAAATATTCTAAGGTAAAATAAATATTAAAATAAATATTAAAATATTAATTTTTATAGATAAAAAAAAAACACAACAGGTATATGTAACGGTGCAAATCTTAAAATAGGAGCTTCATAAAAATGCACCAGCGCGCAGATATAAATTGTCAAGTTGAAAGAAAATTTCACACGATTTGAATATCGACTTCTCTTGTATATATCAAAGATAAATTATGCACGCATTAGCACGTATATCTTGATAATCCTATCTGTCGCTTCTTTAGTATTGCACGCTCAACATATCATCTTTTTAGCTTGAAAGTTGACTCTGCAATCAAGCTAGAAAAACGTGTTCTGTCTGCTGTCTGTGCAAAGTTATGCCGATTGATTAAGAGAATACGATTCAAAACGGAATAACTGAATATGAAATAAAAAATCATGTTAAATGATAAAAATATTGTATAGCTTTTTCTGACAGAAAATGCTCAAATTCAAATATTCAAGCATATTTCAATAATATATGCCATTTACTTTAAAAAATAAGATTTTAAAGCAAAATAGATTCAATAAAATTTACTTTAGTATAATAGAAAGTTCAATATGCGAATATATATCATAAGTCCAAATAATAACTAATAATACTAATGAATTGAAAGAACTTTCACTTTCTAGCAAAGTTCACGATATATCGTTTCATAATTGCGCGTATCCAAAATACGTAACAAAGAAAATATATAATACAGAGATATTATCTAAGGAAACAGAGAATACACTTTCGGATCTTGTAATGTGCTTTCAAACAATGTAACTGGATTGCACATAGATTAATGTTACAACGGTTACGTGTCGATCCATCTTAATGCTTAATTACGCCGTTGCTCAATTAAGAAGAGTTAAAAAACAAGCCTGGCTTGTGCGTGACAAACAATGAAACAATGCACAATAGTTACGCATGAGAATTTGTGCAAAATCGTGGTGGCAAATACATCCAAATAGATAGATCAATTAACCCTCTTTCTTGTATAGTGTTTTAATTATAAGTACGTAATCTCAATTTTCAAAACTGTTTCAAAAATTTTGTTAATATTTTCTATGCTTTCACAAAATAATTTTAAATAGAGATGCGTCATATAGAAATGCACCATATAGCATACAGCTATAATTATATGTAAAAAAACAAACATTTATATTTTAGAAAAAAAAAAAAAAAAAAAACTATCTTATCATCGTTTTCTATTTTAAACTTATTTTATCATTAATTATTTTTAAAAACTTAATCTTTTTTTATATATACAAGAATTTTTACACATATAATCACATTTATAATTGAGATAAAGTTTATTGTGTCAATCAAATAAACTATACATATAATGCAAGTTTGTCACCGAAAAAAATAATTACAATAAAAATAATTATTATTAAATAATTCTGGAACAGACGAAAATCAAGCAAAGAATGATAATGCAAAAAATAATAGAAAATATAATTTTACACTATCCAGTTTTAAGTTTCGCTTCATAATTAATACCCTGAGTGGCGACTTTGTGCCTTTGCGTGCTAATATACACAAAATATGCGCGTGTCCATAATGTCGTACGATCGTTAAACTGACTTTCCCTACTCGATATGATTTGCGTGTTGCTTAGGATGCCGTTATCGTAGATCTTCATTAGCCCCGAAGAAAAGTATGTGATTAATTCGGGTAACGGTAGTTGTTTACCTCAATTATCTTTATAGAAATTGTACTTATCTCCCCGATTCGTTTTTTATTCTCATCGAAACCTCATTTACTTTACGCTAATTTATTTTTATTTATTTATTTATTATATATATATTTTGTCACGAATATACATGTGGCTATGATAAATTTCCATTATAACAAAAAATTCATCCTATATCTTACAAAAATAAAAAAATTAAATACGTAAAAATTTAGCATAAAACCTTTTTAAAAATTATGAATATAATACATCGATGCGTATATAAATACAAAATTTTTATTTCAATTCAAGCAAATTTACGAAGCAAAAAAATTCTGTTATTTATTTTTGTAATGTATGCAGAATATATTATATCTAATGCAGAAGCTATTCTAAAGATATATTCTTTGATAAATTTTTTTTCATGAAAATAACTGTATCGATCATTTATAAATTACAACTCATCGCAAGTTAAAAAATCTTCTGGACTAAATATAGATATTTTTATTTCTTATCAATTTGTATTATTTATTCAATTTTCAAATAGATTTTAGTAAAATTTTAATTTCACTAGTTTTCAAAATATTTAATATCAAAAAACAAGAAATTTTATATATACATATATTTGTATATACACACATACATATGTATACAGAGTGTCTGATATTGACTGCATCATCTTTCGTGTGCGGATAAAACAAGTGAAACCGAGATTAACTTTAAATTAATCAAAGAATCCATTCATAAAATAAATTCCACATGTATTACAATACATTTTATATAATATAATAAAAAAAATCTCATATGTATTCAACTAAATATAGTTTTCTTGAATAGCTAAAATATCGAAATATTTCTGATTCGATTTTTATTAAAATATTTTATTACAATACACGTTACGAGTAACGCACAAAGCACACTAGTGATTGTGCTAGTTGAAGAATCAGAAAAATCATTGATGAGCTCTAAGGCTCTAGCACGAAGGCTTACTTTTGCAGTGACTTTGTTCCGCAGTTGCGTGACGCGTACGCCACACGCGACTCTTCGTCCGTGAGGTCGCGGATCGTCGCCCCAGAGTATGCTGGACCAGGGCGAAGGTGGTTGGGGTGCCGGTGGTGGCGGAAGACCGTAATGTAGAGAAGCTTTCTGCTTCAGCACAATCATGTTTCGCGATGTATCAACAAGAGCCTTCTCACAACACGCAAATGACGGCTACGAAACGCAAGTGTCACATTGGTGCGATCGATTTTGCTCCAGAAGTTTTTAAACAAGAGTTACAAACGAATATTCGTAATTAAAATCAAATAATGACATATTGCATTCCTGTACAATGTTGTAAACAATGTGTAAAGAGTGTTGTAAAAATATTTATCGTTTGTATCAGTTTGTCTTCATTTTCTTTCTATTATTCTTCCATATAATTCGCACGAGGAACATGCAGCGATATTTATAATTTTATCAATTGAAAGATAATATATATCTCAATTTGGAACTAGGATAGTACTCTCATCGCGTTTAAAATAATAAAAATACAAGAAAAAATCAATGTGTCGCAAATCGTGTCGCGGAGATTACCAATTATGGAAAAAATCCATTAAAATTCAACTTAATTGTTTCTCAAACAATCGTATTCGACAATTATGTTTCAACTGAGTACGTAATTTGCCTCGCGTATCGCTTGACGCGATCACCTTTCAAGATAATCGAATGGTTTCAGCGTAAAAGCGGTAATCGAGACCGAGAACGGTGCAAAAAATGTGCAAAAATCGTGCTTCGAGAAGTAAAACGCGATCGTATATCTACTCGCTTGACGAGCTACCCGTCGAGCGGCGGCGGACCAACTGAGTCGGTCGTCATCGTTGCACCGAGGAGAGCTGTGCGAGGAGAGCGTCTCCAACACCAGTTTGCTGATTTAGTGTCGGTGTGATGTTTCACATCGGATCGGCAGCGCCTCCGCGGCGTTGATCGTCACCCCTCGGAGCGTGGAGGTCGTCGCGATGACGTGAGCGAAAGGTCGCACCGTAGGTAGGTAGCCGAAGGGCACACGCGCAAAGTGCGAAAAAAAATTAAAAAATAACCGGTGGGAAAATCAGATGTGACGCGACTATAATAATCTTTTGCAATAAATTTATATAATATAAAAATATTATATAATATTTATAAATTTACTATCTGCGAAAACTCATGACTTAACGATATAATAAAGCAGTAAAAACAGTCAAAAGTTGTAAATAAAGTTATAAGGTAAGAGTCAAAACTAAGTTGTCAAAACTATTGAAAAATTCAGAAAATATTCACTCTGCCCCGAAACTCACTCTTTTTTATAATTCATGCAACTTACTGCATATCACATTTTTTAAAAGATATTTGAATAAGCATTTTTATTGAATTTCAAAAATAATTATTGGGTATTATTAATTATAACTTAAGATGAATATTGACAATTAAATATAAAATCGAAAACGATTTTATTTGAGAAATAACATTTTTATTCAAATTTGTTGTAATTTATTTTAAATTAAAATTGTCCCATTTATTAATTTGTAAAAGTACAATCTTCTTCCTTAATTATTAAAATATATTTTAAAAAATATTAAGATAGTAAGAAGTAAAAAACTATTTATAAAAAATATAGTCAAAATAGTCAAATAAAAGGACACTCAACTGCGTATGTTGTCCATAAAATAAATTATTTTATATATATTATTTTAACATTATATAATAATATTTAATAATATATTATTATTTAAATATAATATTTTTCATATATAATATTTATATTAAATAATTATATTATCTCTATGATTGTGCTTACGTTATATTAATATTATTATATATTATTATTATTATTAATATTATTATATGTATCATACAATAACATTTTTTACATTTAAAAAACGTAAAATTGATAGTAATACTTGATTATAATTAGAATAAATTTTTGTATCTTTGCGATATGATGAGATAATCGATAATGATGTACGAATAACAAATCAATCACTCGACAGATTATCAATTGAAACAACATGAATTAAAAAAATAAATTCATATTTATCCGTCATCTATTGCATGGTTCTACCGTTTCAGGAAACGAAAGCACGAAATTATCTTTCGCATACATTATTATCAGCGCTACGGAAGCGCATAATCTCACTCATCCATGACAAGAGAAAAACTCGCGCCTTCCAACTTTCATCTCGTCGCACACGTCTTCGATATCGCGAAAGTATCTTTGCGAGCATCAATAAATACGAGATCGCTGAGAAGACAATTGAATTACAAAATCTTCGTCTTCGACTCTACGTGAGAGAAATCTATCATTAAAGACGATCGTGCGAACGGAAAGCGAAAGTAATAAGAGGGAAGCGAAAAATCGTACGGCACAATCTTTGCCGGGACGCTATCATATCGGCGAAGCTCGCGTATCGGGGACAAGCGGCAAGAACCGTGGAATTCCGAGCGAGAGCAACCTCCACTACCTACCTACCTACCTACGTTATGTTTGTTTACGCTGTTGGAGCCTCTTTGTTTCGGCGCGCTTTCCGCGCCGGTTGAGGGTATCGCATGTCGCGCACGCCTACGAATACAGCAGATGCGTGTGTGCGTACGTAATACGTGTAGGGAGACTTGGAATTTCCTCGATTCCCATTCTCGCTCGGCTGTCAGAGCACCACCAAATAAGGTAGAGGCAACCGGTCGGCTGGCTCCCGAGCGAGCCGAGCCGAATCGAACGAGCGAGAGGGTCGACGATGTAACGAAACGGCGCGATTCTACGCGCGTCCATCTCCGCATCCGGAGAGGACACATACATATATATATATATATATATATATATATATATATATATATATATATATATATACACGCATCGGAAGAGAAGGAAATACAAAAACTCACCGAGCTTTGCGGGGAACTGGACACGCTCGGAGAACGTTGCACCGTGACCAGCGCCATGGCGATAAGATGCCGTACAAACCGCCGTCACGATGCACACGATAAACACTCGCTCGAACACTCGCTGTTCTCGCGCGCGCACGTACGATCGCGCCGTCAAGAGCGCGAAGAAGCCGTCATTTTTCACGCACCTTCGACGGTATCACGCTCGCGGCGGCCATGTTTGATACAATCGACGGCCGCAACGCGCACGCTCGCGCCGTAAGTCTGGTGAGTTATTTCCCTTCCCCTATCTATCTTCTCCACACCACGCCGCCGTTGCACGCGCAGGCGCAGCATAGATCGTCTTTTATAGCGTGTGTGAGTGTATCGCGAATTCTCTCTCTCGTTTTTCGTACATTATATATATATATTGGTTCTTCTTTATGCATTTATTTTTCCTCTATTCGCGGCAAGTAATTATCGTTCGATGCTCGCGATAAATCCATGAATGCATATTTAACAACCATCGATAATGAAATTTTAATATAAAATATATCGACTGTTAATAAGATGCTTCATAAAATACATCGGCTCAAGTTTAGCCGTATAAAAATACATAAGAATTAAATAAAAAAAGCGTATATATTTGAATCCGATACATTTAAATATTCAAATACATATTTTTGAAGGGACTCTGACTGCTTTCTGAGGGGGAAAATTTTTATAATGGTTGGCGACACTGTTTCGTTATTTTAAATCAGCTGTTTCTCTTGTCAGGTGACTCGTGATTCGTGCGATGTCATTGGTCATGCGTATATCGTACGTCTTTCAGTAACTCATCGCACAGGCATAACTTGATGCAACAGTGTTTGCAGCATCTCAAAGAAGTGTAAATAGAAATACACAAGAGTATTATCTATTAGACAGTTTGAATTAGCCGATACGTTGATCACGCCAGGCCGATTTTTCAAAGTTCATTGCAAAAATGTCGAAAATATTTACACCGACGAATCAAATAAGACTGACAAACGTCGCTGTCGTTCGCATGAAGAAAGGTGGCAACCGATTCGAAATTGCCTGTTATAAGAATAAAGTAATATCCTGGAGAAATAAATTGTAAGTCTTTGTGTGTCAAGATTAAATGGATTGCGACTGATAATGATATTTCTACCTATCTACATATGTAACCTCATTTATATAATTTCTCTTCTTAAATGTTTATATAAAGATACATTGCCTTTATAAGATTTACATTATCACATGGTGCTTATAATCTTAACAATTTTAGCGAGACTATCTTGTTTCATTGTCTTTTCTATCTTTTATCTGTTATATTTACATTCTGATTCTTTTCATTAATATCTATTGAAGCAACATCTCTAGTTCAAATAAGACATAGCACATCACTTATCTCTAATCTGCTCTTTAGAGAATATCTTTTTTATCATTCAAGATCTTTTTTATCATGCAGAAATAAATGTGATATGCATTGTTTATTATTTCTGTCTAAAATATATTTTAGAGAAAAAGACATTGATGAAGTACTGCAAACGCATACAATATTTACCAATGTATCAAAGGGTCAGGTGGCAAAGAAGGAAGATCTCATAAAAGCTTTTGGCATTGATGATCAGACTGAAATATGCAAACAGATTCTTGCAAAAGGTGAGCTCCAAGTTTCCGACAAAGAAAGGCATTCAGCATTAGACTCCATGTTCAAAGATATTGCCACAACAGTCGCCAGCAAATGTATAAATCCAGAAACTAAACATCCATATCCAGTTTCCATGATCGAGAATGCCATGAGAGAAGAAATACATTTTTCTGTTAAACCTAATCGAAATGCCAAACAACAGGCATTAGATGTTATCTCACAATTGAAAGAAGTGATGCCTCTGGAACGTGCCCAAATGAGGCTCAGAATTGTCATCCCAGAAAAAGAAGCAAGGAAATTGAAAGAGAAAGTTATTAAACTTATAACTAAATTGGAAAGTGAGAAGTGGGACAACAGATCATTAACAATAATTTGCTTAATTGATCCAGGTCAATATAGAGGAATAGATGAATTGGTACGATCAGAAACAAAGGGTTCTGCTTTAGTAGAATTGGTTAATTTAAATGAAGTAATCGAAGGAGAAGAACTCTTAACATAAATAGTAAACAGATTTATTTTTTTTTAATCAACTATTGTCTATAAAGATTCATATTTATTAAGTATAATTCAAGTATATGTTGATACAACTCTTTGTTAATAACAATATAATTAATAAAGTAATTTGTTTGCATTTGCATATTTACAAATCTTATTTAAATAAATTCTATCTACATATATATGTCATAAAATTAATATCTTTATCATAACACTATTACTTTGATAAAATTGCAATAAATATTTTTTTTTATTCAAATTGCAGTTATAATAATTACAGTAGACTTCTTCTTTATAACTATTTGTATTCTATTTGAAACTGTCAATTTAAGATATATGTATTAACATATACAATCTCTGCAAAATATATACTGTTTGATGAGCAATAAGCAATAGGCATTTGAAAACAAATGAAGTAATTAATTATATGCTGTTTTGATATTCACTGCCAGTGCTGACCAATCTATAGTGCACACAATGTAAACTATACATTTTTAATATTGGCAATTAATATCAAAACATAGCCATTCATCAGGATGCTAGTCATTCTCTACAATTATATTTTAATTGGCATATATAGCTGTTTATGGCATATGTAGCTGACTATTTATATATTTTCAGTGCAAAAAGAATTATTATAAATCCTACAAAAATTTCTAAATCCCAGTCCTTTCATTTCTCCTCTATCACTTCGGCTCTTGGAATATAAATATTCTCTGTACGTTGGTCACATTTGGCTGCGATGCGTGATACCGTTAATAGAAAATCTGATAATCTATTCAAATATGTTTGTGCCTCTTTATCCAAAGCACCATCTCGCACTAGTGTTGTAATGCTCCTCTCTGCTCGCCTACATACTGTTCGTGCAACATGTAAGGAAGCACAAGCTTTGCCACCACCCTAATATAGAATTATTAGATAGCAGGATTAAAAGAGCAAATAAAAATATGCAAGACAATTTTATAATATCTAAGTACGTACTGGAATGATATAATCCTCTGGAGGAGGGAGTTGATTCGCATATTCAAGAATCCATTCTTCAAGGTCTTTGGTATGCTTACTTTCAAAGGATCTGGTTTTCCCAGGCACCGATTTCGATATGGCGTGGCTTAAATCGAATAAAATCATTTGCACTCTCTTAAGCTTATCGACGTAAGGATGTTCGACCTTCCCATCGCAAGCGAATTCTCTCGCCAATCCTATGTAAGAGGACAGCTCGTCGGTCGCTCCGAGAGCGTTGAAAATCATATCATCCTTTGGTTTCGTGTCTCCGGCATCTGTGATTGTAAGTCCGGAATCACCATCCCGTGAGAAGACCGCTACCTCAGCTACATTTGACGTCGTGGTACCGCTGCGACAATGTCATCATTGAATTAATTGACAATTACATCTAACTTTAATATAATATTTTTATCATATATCGCGTAATGCGTTATACTTATTCGTTATTCAATTACAACATAATACATAATTCATGCCATGCGAAGTATTTTGAGGTTACAAGAGTATTTAAATGTACACCTGTGTCTCACAGATACACACTGCACACCGTTTTTGTATATGAAAGTGGACTTTCTCAATACGCTTCGGATTAATTCCATCTTGCCTTTCAATTACGCCTTTAATCAATCCTATTAACGTGATATGCGTTGACTATTGATATCTTGTCGGCTGCTAGTGACATGCACCGTAATCAACAGCGTCGCCATGAAGAATGCCACGATCACGATGCAATGGTGTGCTCGTAACTAACAATAAGATGAATTTATGCATAGCAACACGCAGGCCTAATTTCCGCCATTTTACGATATAAGCGCGTATCTTTAATATTATTAATATTAAAGATGCCGACGTGTTGTTGCAAAAGTCGCAGTGATTAAAATAAAGCGAATAAAATATAAATAAAATTTTTTTTTTTCATTTCCCAAAAATGAGGAATATAGAGAAATATATGATTAGAAACGTGCCGTGTAAATAATATCAATATAAAACATAGTATGTGTTATAAATTTTATAACTTAAAAATAGAATTAAAAAGGGTAAATTTATAAATTTCTTTTAATAACATTTTTACTATTATAATATATAATGTATACTTTTATTGCTTGTATACATTGTTCTGTAAATTTCAATTGATAGATATATGTATACTACATCTATGGGATAGGATGGCCAAAAATTGCATAGTAAACAAAATATTTTATTTTTTAATTTGATATAATTTTACATGGTAATACGGTTACAAAATACCTTATAAAATATTTTTTGATTATCTTATTTCTTTTTATGAACAAAATAATGAAAAGAATCAATTTGTGTAAAAAAAACACAATTGTTTTTAAGAAAAAAAATATAAGTTTGCAACGAGCAGCTGTATATAAGCAGCTATAATATAAAATCGATAAATTTAACAAATTTATATAAATTTATTTTGTATAAATCAACAATTATTGTATATTATATAAATAATAAATTTTTAATGATATTTATGTACAGATATCTATCATTTTGTCCAAACATATACATATACAGAAATATAAATTGCTTAAAATTGAAATCAAGTCTTGTTATATTAATCATCAATATTTTAAATTATAAATTATATTTTTACATTTTTATACATTATAATGCTGTTATGTTATACATTATAGTCATATATGACTTTATTTTTAGATAATTTTTAAATTCCATTATTATTTAATAAAAACAAAAATATTTGTTCTAACGTAACAAAACATGATATCAAAGTAAATAAAGTAAAAATTTCTTTAAAAATTCAAAAATATTGACAGAAGTAAGATCAATCATCAATAGAAGAATAAAATCGATGTAGGATCTTCAACTCGGAAATCGACACCTTGCTCGTGCATTTTGCTATCGTATTGATAATTAATATCGTTCAATACCGCACGATTTTGGATATTAATGTTTCGAGGTTTCACATGTATCATCTTAAAATCTGCAATCATGTTTATTCGATCGAGCCCTTTTTATTGATACTACAACAAATGTTTTCACTTACGTGTTTTATGTTCGGCTTGAAGCTGACATATTTCGCGTAAACTCTCGAGATTCCTTATAATTCCATCATACTGCAATCTCGTCAATCGCTTGCAATGTATCAACATGGATACCAATAAATCGTCGAGTAATTCACGATTATTCCTAAGTTGTAGCATAACTTCGACTGCAGAAGAAAGTATCTTTTTTTTTATTCATTATTAAGCAATATCCTTTCTGATAATTTACTTATGTAATGACAGACATTGAAAGCAATTTATCAAAAATTTAAATCAATTGATAAAAATTTATAAATTTAATAAATTGGATAAAACATTAATAAAAATGCATATATCAATACTTAAAAAATTCTAAAAATTGATTAATAAGCACATTATGATATACCTAATGTATTCGTGTATTGAGTAATTAGCAGATTTATTGTGCTTCTAAAATTCCGAGATCTACTTTGATCCCATACGTGTCCACTAAACATATGAAACTTGGCTAAGGGGACACTAGGTAATAGCAAGTAGTACATATCCTCGTAGTGTGAGATATTCACTGAAAATAAAACTTGAAAAGATAAATAGTGCAATAAAATTCTCACATATCTGTCAGAAATGATATGCGCTTTAACATAATTGAACATAATTGAAATAGACTTACGTATTCTTGTATTAAAAAATAAGATCTTTTTTATTTTCATAAAAATATTCTTTGAATAAAAAAAATTTTAACTTATTGATCTAATTTAATTAAATAATGAAGAGGACATAATTGCAAAGCGATGCGATCTTAAAGTCAAAGAAAAAAAATAAATTTATCTCAACAGATAGACTGGATCTTAATGCAGATAAAAATGTTTTTATAGTATAGCAACATTCTGTTATACCTATAATGTAGGATACTTTCAAGTCGGGACAAGCTAGCACCAAGTTGTGCCAAGCAGCATCCGCTATCATATGTTGTCTGGAGTCCGAATCTCTCACAGATATATACAGACTCCTCAGCATCAATGCTCCACTCGCAAGAGCATTCAGAGCATGATTCGATAAAGCCGGATAGTCTAATTTTAACAAACTTAGAGCGTGGAAACGGCTCAACAAGCGCAAATATCTGGAGAATAATTGAGATTAATTTTAATATTATAAAAAATAATTAAAATTAAACAATTGATTAATTACATTTCAAAATAATATAATAATTATTGTAAGCAAATTATCTTGAAATTACGCGTATGCGACATTGATAGATGTTTTCACTTAATACAATTTACTTTAATTACTTCGTAATTATATTGTATGTATTGTATGTGTATGTGTGTGTATAAAAAATATTATATTTGCGTATTTTTTAATAAATTATTTTTTTTCCCGCGTTTTTCCGAACCTCGGATTATCATGAGGAGCTTGCCATTCTCTGAAAGCACCGCGAAGGTCCAAAGAGATTAAGCGTTCGCCAGATCCTTTGGCAACTGTTCCCAACAATCGCAAAACGTCGGTCACACCAAAGTCAACGTTCAGTAAGCTCAGGATCTCAAGATTACGTTGGCCACTGAAAATTGAATAAAAAAAGAAGGTCAGTTTGTAAAGTAGTCTGTTCGACTACATTAAAATTGATAAAAAAGGACAGAATTTGATCACCGCAAGAAATTTGCCAGGGCACAGAGCAAAATTCCTCTGTTGCCCCATTTATAGCCGAACACCCAGTTTGTTAATATCAGCTGTCGCAGCTGCACATCTTTAGCGCGCACGATCGCGAGAAAATCGGCACCGGCTTCCGCTTGAGTATTGCGTGTGATTCTCATCTGTCTTGGCAGGATGTACGGTCGCGAAAATGCGAGCTCCAGGCTACGCATATGCTGTCCATATTTTGCCTAAAATGTTTGACGGTAAATTTATTTATCTCAATCAATAGATTCCGGCATACACATCGATAACATGACACAATAATAATAGGATACAACACGACAAAATTCAATTTCAATTATGAAGACTGCTATTATTATTAAAACAAATCAAACATTGATGAGAAATCTCTTTCGGACTTATAAATTCTTCAATTGAATTCTGCAATATATTTAAAAATTTAGAGTTGTAAAAAAATTAAACAATAAACTTTTTTTTTGTATTATTAATCAATTCTCTTTTTCTTTTCACTTATCTATTCTAAGAGATGGCTTAACTTTTATTCACATAATTTTACTGTACATATTAATGAATTTCAAACATCTGCCTTCTTCTGTATAAATTTCTTATATTTTTTTGTTTTCATATTATTTTTTTTTTATATACAGTTACTGAAAATGGGACGATTATTGATGTGGAGCAAAATGTCTAATAAAATCGCACCTATGACTATTATATTTAGTTGTTAGTCTATTTTTTATTTTATTGTTATCGACATACAAAGCCTCATTATTTCTATTTTTATTTTAATAATTTCACATTATTTTTCTAAATTCGGTCACGATACGAATTCAATTCTACATACAAATTTCCTTATGCAAGTTGTTGACTTAAAGTTGCTTAAAAAAAATTTGCCGATCTCTATTGCAAAAAATTCTCTTACGACTAATTCTTCAGCTAGAGGGAAGTCACCGCGTAGCTCACGATCGATAAGAACTGTGAAGGATCGCCAGAGCACGGGCGAGGATAACGAGCGATTCCATGATCGGCAGACTTGACCGACGCTGACACGATCGGCCCTATTCAAATGGCCAAATATCTGCGTCAGTATCAGCTCCGGTAGCTGATCCCACATCTCCCAGCTTCAGCTTGGCTCGTCTTCATCTCTCTTCCAGACGGTCGTTAGTCTGAATTACTCTTGGCCGCGCGTTTATCAGGTTTGAGTTTTGCTCGCTATCATCAAAAACAGATTGATTGATTAAAGACTGGATTGAAGTGAGAAAGAAATACTTACGTGTATCGATACCTATTATTATATTCTTGATATTATCGATTTTTTTTCTAAAACAGGAATGTTATTTATACTTTACCTCTTATTCGCGATGCTGATTGGTTATCTCGTTTATGAGCTGACTTGCTTCACTCGTATCATTTGCAATTTTTATGCAAATTTTGACAGTAAAAAATCTGTAAAAAAAAATTAAAGAAATTAAAGTTAAAGAAGGCAAAAAATAAACAATAGAAAGAGAGAGAGAGAGAGAGAGAGAAGATAGAAAATGGAGTCAGAAGATAAAAAATAAATAGAGAAAAATATGTGTATACATAATATGTGTATACATAATAATATATTAAAATTTTTTTTGTTTTAATAAAAGTCATAACATTTATTATTTTTCTACAGTTTCAGAAAGAAGGAAAAAGAATGATAGTTGAGTGTAAAATTTATTTAACATTAATTTTGCAATCCACGATAATTACATACATTTTATATATATTGTGCTACTCGCTTTTTAAAGCATTACTATTTAATGATTTCTCTACAAATCAATATTTGAGTAGTTATTTTTATATTTATAATTGCAAAATACCGATTTATAACATATTAAAAATCGAAAATTTCTAATATGTTATGCTTTCAATATTATGTAATATTAAAGTAATAATTACATAAAGATATTTATTATGTTTATTATGTATGATATTTATTATGTATACATATATATATATATATATATATATATATATATATATATATACTATTTTATTCTTATAGCGACATCAGTATGATTGCAACATTAATTGTCATTTTATTAATCTGAATTCAATATTCATTTATATAGTTTTGCTTATAAAAAATTATTACATGTAATTATTTATTGCTTTTTATAATGGGCAAAATTATTTATTGATAATAAATGTCAATTGTCTATTTTAGATAAATAAATTTGCAAAAAATATAACACGATTTACTTTGGATATTAAACGCAAGATAACGAAGCATTTGCTTGAGATCGAGATTTAGTTAAAATTTTTTCAAACTATGGCACATTCAACTAAAACTCTAAAGTACATATCTGGAAGATTTATTAAGGGTCAAACTTCCTAATTATCTTTGATTATTATGTGATATTGATGATAATGCATATTCTCAGGAGTAACTTATTAAAATAAATTTTATAAAAGGTCCATACTTATTTTTGAAATTTAAATTTTATAATAATTTTAAGTTATAATTTTTTTTTATGTGTAATTCTACATGTTAATATACATAACATATTGTACATAATATATGTATCTCTCTCTTTCTCTTTTACATGTATCAACATAATTATATTAATAATTTAAAAATTTATCACATCTACCTTTTTTAATGATTTTAATTACAAAATTTAATTACAAAATTATTGATTGATAACAAATTTAAAATTTATCTTACATAAATTGTGCGCAGAAAATAATAAACAATATCTTGAATCCATACTTAAACGTTGAACCCAAGTAAATGCATTAATTTGACAATAAATTTAATAATGAAATTTTCTTAAAGTTTATTTGAAAAGGTCAACATCAGCATTAATTGCAAAACGTTCAACTGCAACACGTTTCCAACAACAATTAAAATTGAAAAACACTCATCATTTATAAAGCCAATATGTAATCATAATATTCAATAATATAAACATTAGGAATATCTTTTCATATATGTATTGACTAATTATTTATTTATTTACAATTATGTATTGAGCATGGACACGCACCAATCGATCGTTTTACCATGACATCAAAAAGTGAATCTGACTATGTAATTCTGCCAGCTCTAAAATGGATCCAGTCGGCGCCACTGCATCGGCTAGAAAAAGCGTCTGTTTTTATATTCGGGAGGTTATAAGAAATATGGCATAATTTGAATGCAATAACTTAAAACTTTAATAAAACTTTTTATCAAAAATACTTATCGTAGAAAAAATCTGTAGCGCAAAAAATAATGCATTCTCTGAGGAAACTGTCCGCTTCTTTTGCTCGGACACTTAGACATAATGTACGACGAAGTCTAACCTCGCAGCCAGCAAATGCAAATACAAATTCCGATAAGAGTAAAGGTAAATGTTTTAAGATATAAACAATAGATAGAAATGTTGTACAATATCGTTATAAAAATTACTTAATGATACGTTTCAGAAGACACAATATTGGTGAATCAAGTGGGTAAAGTGACTACAATTGGTATCAATCGTCCTGAAAAGAGAAATTGTCTAGATATCGCAACTGCACAATTACTCTCAGAAGCTTTAGATGAATTTGAAAATAACGAAGAGACGTCAGTGGGAGTATTATATGGAGTAGGAGGTAATTTTTGTGCCGGTTATGATCTCAAAGAAATTGCAGACTATGATGGCGAGAATGAGGGAAGCATACCACACTTTGGGCCATTGGTACATTCGCATTATATTCAAAGATATGAAATAAATCATTTGATTTAATACATTATGTTAAGGTTCTTTAATTCTTTACAGGCGAATAGAACTGAGTTATTCAAGAAACCACTGGTTGCAGCTTTAAATGGATATGTCATTGGAATAGGATTCGAACTTGCTTTAATGTGTGACTTGAGAATTATAGAAGATACAGCAGTGATAGGCTTTTTAAACAGACGTTTTGGCATTCCAATTTTAGGCGGAGGCACTGTCCGTTTGCCTGCTCTAATTGGATATTCCAGAGCTATAGAACTTATACTAACAGGAAGAATAGCTACTGCAGAGGAAGCATTTAAATGGGGAATTGCACATAAATATGCATCCTGTGGTGCAGGTATGAAATAATATTAAACCTTGGGATTATTTAAAAACTTAAAGGAAACTTAAAACTATGATATATGTAGAGTAAATTAAAGTTATCCTCGTGTTATCATATTTTTAAATTATATACCTATTACTCTTTAATTATAAAAAGATTGATAACTATATATATATGACAATTTACATCGTCACATAAATCGAATTCACCTGAAAGTATCCAGGTAACAAGTGCAAGTCATTATATATATATATATATATATATATATATATATATATATATATATATTCTTAAATATGTATTTTATTTGCTTCAGCTTTGGGTGTGGCGATAAATTTGGCATCATCTCTCGTAAAATTCCCGCAAAAGTCTTTGCTGGCAGATCGCGCGTCAGCTCACTTTGCCACATATTCAGCAAAGGTAATGGAAGAAGCATTACAATTCGAGAAAGATAATTCATCGCATTTGATATTGGAGGAAGGAGTTGAAGGTGCCAAAAAATTTATTTATCATGGAATAGGAAGGCACGGAAAATTTCATGATATCACGATTCAAGATAAGAGTATTAAGGAATTAGATGAGACTTTATTGTAAAAAGTTTCAATTTAAGTGAATGTATATAATAATTTTATTATACAATTCTTTTTCCCTCTGAATATTTTAAGTTCAATAAATTTGTTAATTTCCCTAATTTATTTTGGCTATTGTACAATTTAATTATATATATTAAAAACATTGGGTGCATTAAATGTCATTGAGTAATACTATATTATCAAGATACATATGCACTATACATTATATAATTATTAAATAACTTTTTATTCACCAGATTAATGAAGATTTTAAAATTTCATCAGATTAATTAGTTATTATGCTTTTTAAGCGTAGGTTTAATTGATACATTTTTCCGCGAAGGTCTTTTGGTGGGCAGTTTGCATAAAATCTCACATCTTTTGGCTGTCTTTGCTGATAGAAGTGGTGTAAGGTTCACCATCTGTCTATTCTCATCCCCTGAAAAATATCTCCTGTAAAATCTCCTGTATTAGGTAATAATAATCATACATTACTTACGTTCGAAAGTTATAATAAAATATGTTAAATCAGTTTGAAGAATATCTGTTCCACGTGTATAAGGTTCATAAAAGGATACGTTTTGCAATTTACATGTTACATCGTCACATAAATCGAATTCACCTGAAAGTCCAGGTAACAAGTACAAGTCATTTAACGTCAAAATGATGTGTATTTGCTACCTGGTTTCCTACAAAAATTGATTCTAATTGATTACAGTTTTTTAATAATTAAAAAACTATAGTTTAACAAACTTGAAACTATAGATAGTTAGATTAGTGTCAAAGTTTATACATACATACATATATATACATATATATATATATATAATCTAATTAATAATTTATATATATATATATATATATACAATCATTATTTTATTTTTAATTACATGTACTATTCAGACGTGCAACTTTTCTAATGTAATTGAGTATCATCTTAATCGGACAATTTATGTTTATCAATATCTCTTTTTCTGCAAATGTTGTATTTGATTCAATCTCATCATAATTTGATAAATATTCTGTAATTACAATTCTATACTTAATCATAATTCTCCGTAAAAAGATAATTTTCATTTCTTACCAATGTATTTAACCTTTATAATAGTTGTCATGTTAAATATGATGTCTGTTTGATATCACAAAATGCAACAAAATAGATCGCGTATTTTTTTTTTTTTTTATGTATTGATAGCTTCATCGACAAGACGCGCAATTATAAACGATAAAATGCAATTATAAATTAAAAGCATATTTGTTTTCTCACTTTAGCTTAAATTATATTTATTTACAGATTCTTAGAATTAAATGGAAATTGATTGCAAAGGATATTGTACAAAGGAAAAATTGCGTTTAATATTTTGCTTAATAAACAAATTCTATTTGTATTCTATTATTTGATTAAAGAAAAAAAAAGTATTAATGAATATTCAAAAAATTTGATTATCTAACATAAAGCAATTGAAGCCCGACATTCAACAAGATCCAAATGATATCGACATATCTGCTTGTGCGGGGAATATATTTCATCAATTTGCGCTTTTCTTTGTACAAGAAACCGCAACTTAGGCAGCCGGCGACACGTCCCGTCTCGGATTGGAATTTCGAATAATCCTGGAATTTCATATTCGCAAGTTAAATTACAACGACTGACTATGCAGGCTTAATTGGCGAAAGTAATGCGACCGGCCGGCCAACCACTGTCGAGCCTGTTAAAGTCGTTGTGACGAAACGAGTGCAGGTGGCGGAGTGCATTGTTGCGCAATCATCCGCGATATCCCTCCTCCGCATTCTCCTTGTAACCAGGAGTCAGGACGAGGGTCCCCTTTAGTAAACCAGACGAGCCTCCCCACCAGATGCTCTCCTCCTTGGTGGATACCTTGGTGAATGTTTGCGCCTGCTTTACAAAAGAACGAGTTAACGCGCGCTTCTTTTTTCCCTCTTAAAGGAATTTTTCTCTCTGACTTTTCTCTCTTAAAGGAATCTTTTCCATGAAACCTATCGCTATCTCCTTTCTATATTCTTTTGCACTTGATAAGTACTCACGATAAAATGCGTCAACCGCGAGATACTTTCGATTCATTACCGTTATCAAAAAACTGTGCAAATTGATTTACGTCCTATAGACAGCGTATTCGTATTCCATTTCATACTAAACAAATATAAAACGAACTATATAGTAGAATATTTAATCTGTTTTTCTTGGAAATAATGAAAGACTATTGACTGAATAAGATTCTAAAAAGAATGAATTTTTTAGAGTACAAAATAAAATAAATAAATAAAAAAAATTGAGAAAGCTTTTTGACTGAAAATGAATCGATATTTGATTCGATTCATTTTATAAGTTCACATTCTAAAGACGCATATAAAGTGATAATATAAATATCCTAAATCATCTTTTCTTTATATAAATTCTTTATCCAAAGCGCGTACTGTTATTGTTTATACACGCCCAGTTATCTGATTCTAAGTTCTTGGCACACAGTCTTGTGTGATGTCTGCCTTGCGACGACCTATATATTTAAAAGAGCGATGGCAGAGTCACGCGAATTCGTTAACGAGGCAATTCCCGGAGAGCGCATTCGTCATCTTCCCATCAGCTGTCGAGACGCATGTTAAGAACGTTCGTTCCTACATTTCTTTGTGATCGGCCGCGCTTAATACATGGCATTTAAGGCAAACGCAGACCTTTCACACGAATCTCCATTGTACTCTACGATCTATTATTATTAACGGCTCAGTCGTGGGGGAAAGTTTTGCCTTATGATAAAGCTGACTCTCTGCAAAGACGCATTCTTCGCCAAATAGGTAAAACGTTTTGTATTGCCGTTACAGAAACTGTGCAGCTGTATCTTGATCTCATCAAACTCTCTTGTATCCGCAGAGAGCTATATCCTATGAAATGATTCAACCTTACTCGCGAAAGAAAACCCGGTACCTTATTGGCACCGAAACATCAAACAGCTCGACAAAAAAGTGATAAAAGTCATGTAATAGTGCGTTTAAATTTTCTATTTTTTTTTTCCACTTGATGGAAAAAATTTCACTGCATGATATATGCGACATTTAATGTCGACATTAATTTGAATCGTTTATAATTGCATGGCTATGTAGCTATCGAGACTAATAAAATTTATAAGATGTCATAACATGATCAACCACCATGACGGGGTTACAGCTCTTAAACGTGTTAAAATAAAAGTATGATCTTAGAATGGGAATTGAATCATTGTGCAATAATAGTATATCACGCAATACGTGGAAACCGGAGCTTGTTGCGTCGAAGAACCTTACAAGAGAATTTAAACACAGATCGTTATTCTTTGTACTGATAGATATCTATAATAGTAATGCTACTATATTACACACACAACATTGGAATCGTTTAATATTACTTGTGAAAATTACAATTACGCAAATATTTAGAAATTGTCTACTTCGATTCCACGTGTGCAAATTATGTATACCTATATTATTTATACTTTCTTCCATATAGAAAATTGAAGCTAGAATAGATTGTGTATACGATATGCATTTTCTAAATTATCGCAAATTTCAAATGTCCAAAAAACATATTTTTCGACAAAACGGATTTATTGGCGAGAAAAACATATAGCGTCACGAACAGAATCTCGCGAAGTGTCTTTCGCCGATGTGATAAGAGTCCTAAAAAAATAAGAAATATTATGACCAATCACAGGCATGATTATTCTTTATACGGGTGTGTTTGTCGGTATTCCATGTTGATCGTATCTGTAATCGCGCTTAAACCATTATGTTTTACGAGGTGGATAGATATAAAACATCCTCTCTCTCTCTCTCTCTCTCTCTCTCTCTCTTCTTCCATCATAATCCTCGCGACAACAACAGGTATCGTCTCGCCCCTTCCGAAAACGAGGATAACGCGAAAAAAAAGACGGGAGAAAGAGAAATATTTCCTTCTCCCTTTCTCTCTTTTGTATGCGCGAAACAAGACCTGTCTTTGATATATCCATGAAATTTATTACAAACGTTCGCCGTATCACGCGAGCGTCCTGTTCGATTGACGTTTATCAACGCGATAATATAATATAAATATATAAAACAATGCATAAACCAAGCAGAAATTCGATAATATGCTGGGATAAAAAACATAAAGAACGTTCGGTATTATATTTCTGTAAAAATAAAGACATATGAAGATATAGAAATACATTTTTTTAAACAACAGAAATATTAAACTAAGAAAAAAAGTTTTTTAGAAATTGTTGTTGCTTTATTTTGAATAAAATCATAAAAAAAAACAAAATAATTTCATTAAAAATCTTAATACAATACTAAGATTATTAGATTTATCAAAAAGTTTCATGAGATAAAAGTTTCATGAGAAAAAAGCATGAAATTAAAAAAAGAGATTAAATTAAAATTGAGAGTAAAATTAGAGGATTATAAATACGCATCAACTCAAGATTATTGTATATTCTTTTATTCTTATTTAAATAATGAATATTTATTTAAATATTCATTATTTAAATAAGTAAAATAGCTTTTTTCGTTTTGGTTTACTTATTTATTTACATTTATTTATTTATGTTTTCACTTCCTGACAGCAAAAATATAAACTAAAGTAAACAGGATACAATAATCTCGCGTTGTTGCGTATTTATTTACAATCCTCTAATTTTAATTTAAAAGGATTTTAATTGACTTTCTTTTCTTAATTCCACGCCTTACAATTTTTATTTCATGATTGTTTGATAAACCTAATTTTAGTGTTATTTTAAGTTTCTTGGTAAAAATCTTTTTGTTTTCTTTTTTTGCAACTTTCTGCAAAACGAAGCAGAAACGAGCAAGTCTCTAAAGGATTTTTTTTCGTAGTTTATCGATTCCTTACACGCTCTCAAAATTTTGACATTTAATTTCATGACACCCTGTGTATAATTTTAAATTATATAATAAAGCGATCACTTTATTAGTCAGATCATCAATTTTAATTTTTGAATTTTTTGAAAATTGTCGATTTTAACATTTCTTTTTTTCATTAGAAGCTCTTTATTAATATCGAACACATGATTTAATTTTAATTAATATAAAGTGTTTGTATCGAATTAAAAGATTAATTTATCTTGTACAATAGAGAGAAATCATGGAAGGCAAAATAAAATTTGGGAACCACTGTCACCAACAATTTGAACAGTTTCTGTTTTGTTTACGCATAGTCTGAAACGCTAATGGATATTACGGAATTTGCCAGTCGTGGACTGGTTTGATTTAAAAGCGAATTTAATATCGCAAAATACGATGAATCAGTGAAAGTCGCAAAGAAATCGCTCAAACATGCATAATATCTATCTGCAATAATAACGAAAGTGTGTTCATTGAGAGTTTTTCCACGTAAAACAATTTGATTACGCGCGCAAGTAATCTTGGAATCTTAAAAGAAGTCACGTATGCTGAGATATTCTGTAAAATATTCTGCCAATGCGTGCATATATTGTATGCGTAGTATGCTATGAGAAGTATGCAAACACGTCCCTAGCTATGTGCATTATTATTACATTGTTATCACATTTAACCGGAAATACTACATGAGAAATATTCTTGACTTTTGATCACTATTGGCATGCGCGTTGTGCATTCTAATTGCGTGATATAGTCTCAATTATCATAATCTATTTATACACTTGTATACTATTTCCATTGAGACGATTACATTCGCGATATCTGCAACTTTTTTTATGTAAAGATAATTATGTTCAGATAATTATAGCTTATATTTTTTCAACATAATAAAACCTCTTCGGCAGTCTATTTCATTTTAATTTCAATCGGGATATAATTACATAATTCAATTATAATAAAGAATATTGTTGTGCTTAACTATATTGTTGACAAAAATTAATATTATGTTTTTATTTTATTTTTTAATTTTATTCATGCTATTTTATTTTATATTATCTTTTTGATATAAAGAAATGCGTACATACGATATGTTAGAGATCAAAGAGTTAGTTAAATATTTATTTATTTTAGTTGAATGTCTATCAAACTTTTATTTATCTGCTTTTTAGAAATTATATATAATAGAAATTATTCGTAATGTTTTTTATATCGAAAATTAAGATTTATATAAGCTGTCAATATGCCAACGTTATAATGCATAATATATAATATGCCGATTTATATAAGCTGTCAAAATGACGATATCATAAATACAAATCGCAGGTCTAGATATATACTTAATATCAGTACTTTGTCTTTGAAGTTACTCAAGGAAGTGTGTTGTACACTAAACGAGGACTCTCCCAACGTTTTCGCCATTCTGTTTTTGAGATCCCTGATCAGATAAACACAGGGATATGACAGAATAATACTTTATAGAACGGATCATTGAAATCCATTCGATCTCCATAAGTGCACTTATATAAAATGTATATCTATGATTCATAATCTGCCATCTCGTAACAATGAGATAAGATCTTCTGTAAGAATTCATCGACGATAGCAAGCTTTAGATCTATTGGATATCTGTATAGATAGTGAAATATAAATAGTGAAATATACAGTCGATACATATCGCGCAGTTGAATAATAGTTATCATATATTATTAATCTTTGTTAATATGCCGCGCATAAATATATTAATTAAATGTAAAAAATTTTTAATGCTACTATATATATTAATATTATATTAACGTGTTTTTGCATTTTATTATTCCTTATTTCTTATTTGTTTCGTTCGGAAGAGACTTGTCTTGGAAGAGGAGTAAAAACCAATATATATTTCAATTAGAGCTGTAAATAAAAAAAAATAACCCCTCGTCTTTTTCAAAGTTTTGTTTTTTTCTCAGTTATTTAATATTTTTATATTTTAATCAATTGCAAATTAATTTTTTATTATTTTTAACTTTTTAGATGATAAATTTGAATTAACTATTATTATTTTAAATGTAACTTGCATTTCAATTGGTAATACAGTTATTTTTACATATTTTTAATTAAATTCTTCAAAAACAAATCAAAAGTGAACTTGAATAAATTATATTTATGGATACGAAAAAAAAAACAGTTTGTAATTTTTAAAAATGCGCTTTAGTTAATATTTCAAATAATATTTTAAATAATACTTTAACCGTAATTTTCATCCTCTGAATTCTCGAAATTCATTATGGAAGAATCTGAAATTTCATACTCTTCAGTCTCATCATTTAAATTTCATTTGTTCTGGCTTCCGATACTGTCTCATCAACAAGCTCTTTGTTACTGATACTACCTTGAGGAGTAATCAATGTGTGTTATGATTGTAAACTTTGCAATTTTAAATTGTGTGCGATATAGACAATTTTTGCTACTCTGTCATTTGTTAATGTATTTTTTTTTTTTTAAGTATGTATTGCACAATGTATCAAAGGCATCTTTTGCATGTAGCTGAAGTGGCAAGTAATTTCAAAAATTGTACAGTTATTTTTTTATTATAATAAAAAAGCTATAAAAAAATAATACTATATTTAAAAGAACAAAAAAAAATTTTTTTTTCAATAAAAAAAGAACCCTTTTTTCGACTGTTTTTTCTATTAGAAAAAAAAAAAACGGTTTTATCATATCTCTAATTTCGGTACAATAAAATATCAATGAAAAAATGAGAGATTTCTGTGTATTCACTAATGCGAAAATCGACGTAGGTTTTCTTTTTTCATATTTTTTATCCATCCATCCGTCATTTTCATCAAAATTATAACAGTTTCAATCGTCGAAAAATGCAAATATTTGCGTGAAAATATGACGGGACGATGGCTCGGGGGCGAAAATATACGTGCACATCTAGTACATCGCTTATTGCGCTTATCCGCGATGAATGCGCGTTTTGCGCACGCAATTGCGTGTAGGTGAGACGCCTCGAGCGACGTAACAGCCCACATTTTATTTCGCTGCACTTTTACTTTACGTGTGTGCACGCGGGGCGGCCTTGTTGCGGTCTGAATACCTAGCCAGAGGTCCATCATTGTCGGAGGATCCTTTCTATTAATATACTATCGACGCGCGACACGTTATTTTCAATACATTCATACAGAATGTTCCGAATTTAAACATTAAGAGTGTGTGGGGAACCAATAAACTACGAAAGAAAGTCGTTTAGAGATTTGCATTTTGAGATTCGAGACTTCGTTTTTGCTTATTAATTATTAAGTTTATCGAAAAATACTATGAGATAAAAGAATAATGAAATAACACCTTATTATTTCATCATTATTTATGGCAATAAAAAGAAACGTAACTATTGATGTTTTTAGCATACTTTACTTTATATTTGCAATGAAATAAAAATTTAATTGAAAATTCGTGTGTAATTTAACTTATACAGTAATTAATGTGCAGATGGTCGCGGTTAATTTTATATGTAAACGTGTGTATCCTAACGACATAATCAGGCATGTTTGTTTAAATTGCATTCGAAGATATAAACAATATGTGAACATGAGCGTGTATTTGTATTAAAGTCGATATATTTTATAAGCGTAAAATAATTCAGAAACGAATAATAAGTTATTACATTTTTATACGCCAATTAATTCTGTTACGTAAGAGCGAATCTCCGATGAATCCATCGAAAGCAAAAGTCCAATTAAATCTTTCGTGTTTTTTTTTTTTATCCAAACCAACATATACGTCCAGGGATAAGTCGCTGTGCGAAATGAACGAATGCGGGCAAATTTAATTGCCGGACAAATGTGGTTGCGACTTTTCTCTACAAATGGAATACATTTTTCTTCAGAAAGTTCCCTTTAAAGATCGACAAATATGAATTATTTATTTATTTTTTTACATGATCTTTTATTTACACACGCAATATTACATGAATAATTTTCCTTATAACATGGAATTCATGAAAAAGACATTTTATCTTAAAATTATGTCATCGAATAATATTTTCTCGGAAATGATAAAAACAATTATAATGCTCCTCAACAACATCAGACATTCCTGTCTTATATGCATAATATGAGAGTAGAATTAGAGAGCGCGACATATTATACTTGCGAATGAATTTATTCAGCAAGTGGCAGTGGTTCCCATCAATGTCCTTGAACTATCGTATGTTTTTAATTACAAATTCTTTATTCAGAGTGGTCTTCCTGTTAGAATCTCTTATTCCGATTTGTCTGCGTGGAATTAAATCGTGTCTATATAAAATGACATGGTTTCTTCTCATTTCACGAATATATCGTACCGATGAAGAATCTTATTCCCATCCTCTCTCAACAAGTCTCTTCAACTATTTTTTGTCCGGCCACTCTCCCCCTTCTCCCTCCCCCTTCCCTCTCACCAACAGGATTTCTCCTGTCGTAATATTAATTATGTCGATATGCGATTCAAGTCCTTCTGCTCATTCATCAATGTACGCTATTGAAACATTGTCTTTTTTTTCCTAAATATTAATAGAGAAAGGAAGAGATTGTTGCATGAAAGAATTTAATAAATTTGATATCTTCTCTCATTACAATTCATCGAAGGATAGACGGGCTAATAGGTGATCGCGCTCACCAATGACCTACTAATTTTAAATCATTAATCATCACCACGATTCGTTGATTGATGCCATTACATAATAATCGCATCTTATTTTAACATCTCCCTTTCAAAGTCGATCTTGTATACTGGCAAATATATACTTTCTACATAAAGCTAATAGCATTAAAAAATTTAAGTCTTATTTAACATGTGAAATATTATGCGCGTGATAAAATGATACTTTTATTTAGCAAGCACAGGAAAATTGTGTTTTTTTTTGTTAAAAAATATGGCGATAAAAATTTTTGTATTAAATATTCAATACATTCATGTGTTAATTTAACATATTGCTATTGTGTTAATTAAATTCAAATGTTAAATTATTAAAATAACTCAAAAAGAGGTAAAAATAACACAATGTGCAGATATTTTTAATTTTACACAATATATTTCGTATTGATAGTGATTTATCTGTTAAAATTTGCAGAAAAAAATATTGATTTTATTCTACAATAGGAGTTAGAGCGACTACAGACCATCAATAACATTTTTTTCATTTTATCATTTAAAATATGTTGATTTTACATAAAATTTATTTCAAATTACTTTGAGGTTTACATTTATTTCAAGTTATTTATATAATATTAACATAATATTAGTGTGACCATTTACATAATACATTAAATTAACATAAAAATTTATGTGGACCATTTGGGACATGTAACATCTGTCAAATTTAACGCAAATTTTTCAACTGTGTGTGGTTGGAATTATGTAATACTATTATATATTCTATTTTCGTAATATAATGATATCTATTCATTTATCATGCGCCTAAAATTACAGATCGCGTCTCTCGTCAATCTATAATCTGGTGACCTATTTTTTTGGCATGCCCCAATATAGAATGTCTTTCGCAACTTTTTGGAAAGGAATTTCTCTTGTCTACTCTTTGGTCTCTTTACTCGGGATAATGTATAACAAAATTGCATCGTCGTACAACGTTGCAACAACATTGTCCGTTCACTCTCTGGTGCATTTTCTCAAGAGCGACCGTCCTCGTCGTCGTTGTCGTTGTCGTCGGGTGGCTAAAATCTGGAATAGCTATTTGCTAACTTTTTCGCCTCGCTTTTCACTTTTTCGACATTACAATATCGTGCCGGTGCACCGTGCCCACCGATAATCGTCCGCTCGACGATTGCGATATCTCGCGATAAACACAAACTGACAATCGACTCGCTTATTAACGTAATTAATCCTGCGCATTACACGCATCACGTCGCATTACACGCATCACGTCGCATTACATGCCTTAACTTACGTCGTCACTTGGGTAATCAATTGTAATCGCGCCAATAAATTCACCACGTTTCTGTAAATTGTAAATGAAAGTTACATTAACTCTCTCCTTTTCGGTTTTCTCTCTCAGATGATTTATTTCATCGCAAAATAAAAATCGAGAATGAAAGACAGGCGTCGGTTGAATCTTCTCACTAAAATTGTTTGAGAAGTTTTTTTCATATTACATGATAATTTACGAAACGCTTATTGTCAATGTCAGAATTGTCAATGATCTCAAAAAAAAATTTATATTATAATTTCATATTATTAATTAACTAATTTACTTAGATGCTTTTTTTACAATTTAAAAATATCTTTAAAAAAAGAGTAATAATATTAATAATAAAAAAAAAACATATTTAAGAATTTCGTTTAATGTTGAGTTAATTATAAAGTTATTATTTTCTGCCGCTTACAGACTGTAATTATCAATATAAATTTTGTAAAATTAAAATATTAATAATTGCGTTATAAACATTGCATTATACTAATCGAGAAAAAAGAAAAATTACATATTACCAGGCCAGACATTATTTATTGATACAACTTGAGCCTGTCCTTAACGCGAAATTTATTCGAGCCACTTTAACCGTCAGGTGTAACGGAAAAGAGCGCGCGTCTCTTGAAACAATCATTATCGTCTGAATTAATGGCACTATTGAATCCCATCGTGTTGGGTTGAGAAATTATTTTGATGTCGGCGACGAAGAACGTCAGTTTATCTTCGATCCACGAGCCGATAGGCTCGAAATTAATTTATCTTCGACCACCGCGGCGCACGTTCTCCCCCTCCGCGATAAAGGTGGTGTGATTTATCGATGATTATACGAGCAAATATTTAAGTAACGTGCACAAAGAGATTCTCTTCTGCGCTCGAGCTATGTAAAGAGGAGGGAGATTTCGTCGCGTTAGCAACAGGTTTGTCCCGACGACTCGACATCAATCGTTTAATTTTGACACTTCGCCGTGCGATAATCTTGACGAGCACGTGCTCCCCAAACTCCATCGGATTATTTTCTCGAACGGGACTCTCTACAGCTCCTGAGATATTTATCGCAGGGTGATAATAGAATCGTATAGGTCGAAAGACAAAAGTGAGTGGCAGAATAATGAATATTGCTAAAAAATATTGAATAATTCAATTTTCTTGCGAAATAAAAACATTTTTTATTTTACAGCAAAATTTATTTTTTATTAATCCTTAGTTATAGTTCGTTCAATTCGTATATTATATTACGTATGCATTTGTTGCGCAAAATCATTATAATTCTATTATATTTTTTATTCCACATTATCCTTTAATTACTAAATTAAAAATTGATAATCTTATACTTAATTTAATTTCTGATGATAAACTGATATTATTTAATATTTAATTTTCAGAATATCATAATAAATATATTATATTATTATTATTAAAAAAGAAAAACATTAGATATCTATAGAACTTTTAATAGACGCATGATACCTTTTGATACAAATAACAATTTCAAATACTTTTGGAATAGATAATTATATAAATTGATTGGGCTTATATAGTACATTTTGTATAATCACTCTAAAGCAACGTTTTGGCATAAAATATAAAAAAATATAACAACAATTTTATAATTACAATTTAATTAATATATTTCTGTAACATTACTAAAGAAATTGCAATAGATGATAAAAATTTTTTTCCTCCTATCCATAATTCAAAATTATTATATCTTTCTCCTAGACAATTTAAATGTGTCAAAACAAGGTCATAAAATCATTAAAATCATATCTCTCTCCTATTCTAACTGCCATCTCAAACAACTTTATGTTCCTGATTCGTATTACGATTTTAGATGCCATTCAGAAAGGGAAAGGGAGTTTGGCTGGAGTTTCAGCCAAAGATTAAAGGAATCGCGCGGTCCTAATTTGCAAACGAATATAGCGTGTCTTCTTTGTCATCGTTTGTGGACCTTGTTAAACCAGTCTGCGCCACAATCCAGTCCTTCAAGTCGACTCGTGGATTATGACCAATCGCGGGCGGAGACTGTTACTTTCAGGAATCCCGGATCTCTGTGGTCCCTCTCGCGATCTCTCGCGCGCTTTCTTCACGCGGATACGAGACCCGGCGACGTCTAGCTCACAAATACGTAGGCTTGCTTTTATTACCTTCACCTTCAGCGTCGAAGGTGGTTTCTTTCACGTCTAGCAAGTAAAAGGAACTCTGAGGAAATGCAAAATCGACCACCTCTTTCCTCGCTATTTATTTGCTTCGTAGAAGCGATAGTTTCATAATAACTCCTCGAAGAAAACTAGTCGATATGTGATAAGAGGGAACGCATCCGATGCGTTATCTTATGCGTTATCCTTAATTATGTCTCTCATTGTCTTTGCGAAAAAATTTTTCCACTGCATTCACCTTAAGCAATATATATTTCTTAACGAGAGAGAGAAAAAGACTGGTCTCGATAATATCGTGCTCAATTATCGTGCAGGTCTGAATTTTATTAAAATCAAGTTTCACGAGCAGTTCTATATATATATATATATATATATATATATATATATATATATATATATATATATATATAAATAATCATGTTATTTTAAGAGTTCACAAATAAAAAAAAATACACATATTTCTTCGGAGATGTAACATCCGGAACTTGAATTACTACACGGTTAAACGATAAACTGACAACGGCCTTATATAGTCTTAATAATATGATTAGTGACACGAGAAATATTTAGAAAATTGATTCTGTTTGTATCAATAAGTCGTATGATTAAAATGTTGTAACTTAATTGCACAGAACTCACTGGAATATTTTTTTTCTCTTCTTTTTTTAAGCGATATGATTTACTATAATTATAAATAACCGATTATTATCGGCTCGCGCAAACTATCGTGATTAATCTGCTGAATAATTGCATACACTTGTCACAAACGGTATCGCGCGGAGCACCTTTATTAAACCGGCCTTTAGTAAAAGGCCAAATGCGAATACGCACACGAATATAATTATGGATACGCACACGCGAACGTACACGCGTACGAGAAATTATGCACTCGGTTATTAACCAGCTGATAACTATTACGACAGTCTCCACGCGAGTAATGAATCGTGAAACATTTCTTAATATTTTCAAATAATGAGTAATAATCGATAATAGTGGAACAAGTTTATTACTCTCGCGACTAAGGAAAGCGTGCGCGCTCTCTCCTTGCGAAACGCATCGAATTTTGGCTCCATGGCTCCTACTTTAATAAGATTACGATCTTATGGTTGCTTCCTTTCAACTTTGTTTATTATCTCTACGCGTGACATATTTTCGGCAATTATAAACTACATATCGAACATTGAAATATTACATCTATTATTATCTAAATTGATTTAACAACTAGATGCTTCTTTCGTTTTATAATCTCGCGGTTAGTAAATTTTTTAAACGCGTCGATTATCAAGGAAATTTTTCTATGTTACAATAAATAATTATTTTTATTATGTTAGATTTTATTTATTTATTTATTTATTATGTTATGTGTTAAGAAAATTGGAGAAAAAGAAAGAGAGAGAGAGAGAGAGAGAGAAGAAACAAATCGAATTAATGTACATACACGATAATAATATAATAATATAATATAATATAATATAATATAAAATATAATATAATATTATAACTAATATACATAATATAATATAATATAATAAATAAATACAATATAATAAATATAATGTCAGGACTTGTTGACTCACACGTTGCATTCGTGAAAAGTTCATATAATTTATTAACGCGCGAGACTTCGCATGACACTTACGAATTCTGCGATCAGAAACAATACCTCGTTTCGCACGAAGATGAATAGTTTTGAATCGAGATAACTTTGAGCAGGAGTTATAAGAGCGAAGCGGAAGAAATCGATGAATGGAATTGACGCAAATTGTATTCATCCCAACCCTTGTCTCAGAGGACATATATGCCTTCAAAATATAGGAGAAAAAGAGATCGTATAATAGTGTTTAGTGGGCTACAAACTGTAAGAAATAAAAAGGAATAAATATAACCCAATAGAAGGAATACAGTAGTGGTATAGGACAGTATTTGGCTCAATAGCAAAGTATCAGTCGAGAGGAAGATTCTAGAATCGAGTTCCGCTAGAGTACTCCGGATATATTTTTTTTCTCTACTCGAGAAATATCTTACAATACAAAAACACGATATGGCGATACGATATAGTACATGAGATAAAAGAGGAATAGAATTAAACGAAAACGATCCCACCTTGCCATCATCAGGCGATCAATCAAAGTTCAACCGATTTAAATATCATCGTGAAAACATAATTAATTATTTGTAACATACTGAAAATCGACGTATTAATGTGCGCTCAATGCATGAAATGTGCTTATTACATATAAGTTACAATTTACAGCATTGTCACGAGTCGTTTGGATGCTTAGCTTCCCCTTCAAGATAAATCTTTCAGATACTAACACTCTCCCATCAATATCAAAGTGTACCCGTTTTGGAAGGGCTATCTTATATAATTTTGTAATTTATTATAATTGTGTAAATCATTTTATAATTGAGAGATTATACTTGCACACATTTTAGCATAAATAAATGAATATATAAGTTATAATTAAAGATATTAAATATTCAATAATTAAATATTCGCGCAAGACCGAACTACTTGAGAATATAATTAGATTTGTCGATTGTTTATATGAAAGATTTCGATCGAATTAATTCACTAAATAACAATATGTTATAAACTGCAAAAAAGAAATCGCAACAAAATATTATTGCGCAATACAAAATAAATTCATGCGGAATATTTTGTTGTTCAAGTTTTAATTTAATTATTAATTAAACAATTAATACATGAATATTTTTTATTATCTTAATTCGTTTAATTTAATCCCTTTAATCATTTTTACAAATCCGACTGATAAATTATATTTAAATCGGTGAGAAATTTAAAGCATTGAACAAAATATATATTTGACTATTTTTCTATTGTTACATAAATATCTTTTGTAAAAATTCGTGAGAATTGTAAAAAAATGATTTTAAAATTTTTATAATTTTACAAATAATTTTTATAAAAAACATTTATAATTCATAATTTTTATCCCTGTTGCGCTTTAAGTTTCATTCAAATAATAATCACACTTAAACTCAGATTCTATGAAGACAAAATGGAACGACAATTCTGGTTTGTACACTCTTTATAATTTAATAACAAGTTATATAATTATAATAGATATCTATTTATGCACGTATACATAATTCATAATCTGCTTTGTAACTATTCATCACATTTAATTTTACTCGATCCAATCCGGCGAGAAGATTTGCTACGTGTGATAAATGAAGAATCTACTACGATGTACTTGTGACAAAGTAAATAGAGAAACGATTTTCCGTAATAAATAAGCGAGTTCACGAGAGATGATTCGATTAGCTTACACGCTGCTCTCGCGAAGAAAATGCAAAATTGTGCAAGACCGGTCGGATGCGCGCGGCCACGCGTTCCGAAGGTATCTTAATTTAATGGAAGTCCATTAAATGTAATCTTGAGTGATGTGACGTGCCCCGGCTAGAGAAATCTTTAATCTAAATTTTTTATCAAGGACGCGCGATGAGACCCCTTTCACTTTTACACGAAGTTCGAAACTGCATTCGGACCGATCGCACCTGCGAGATACGCAGGTCGAACATGTCAGCCTCCGAGAAAGCTCCGTTTATCATTCTTTACTCACGCTTTAAGTATGTGTCATATATCAAAACATTGGCAAAAGCGTGAAAATTTTGTTCTACTATTAAGAAATTTTTACCTATTTATCGATCTTTTAATTAAAAAAAAAAAAAAAAATTGAGAAAATATACATACATATGCGTATGTGTATATGTATAACATATCAACTTACCGAAAGAAAATGGAGTGAAAAAAAAATTGATAATGCAAAAAGAAATGAATTAATAAAGATA
The DNA here is from genome assembly GCF_021464435.1 of Cataglyphis hispanica. Classification (NCBI taxonomy): domain Eukaryota; kingdom Metazoa; phylum Arthropoda; class Insecta; order Hymenoptera; family Formicidae; genus Cataglyphis; species Cataglyphis hispanica. Next base: position 5,702,947 of record NC_065955.1, on the reverse strand, counting down.
AAATGTAACTCCGGAATATTCTTCATAATCTGTCCGTGCAATTCATGCTCATACGAAATTATAATTAATTATAAAAAATTGTAAAAAATTCAACGGGATATGTCGTGTATCAGACAACACGTAGCTTTCTCGCACGTAGTTACTCATGCAATTTTATGTAACCCCCCGTGTGATTGCAGCAAGGACGCGATCGTAGGTATAATCTCGCGTCGTCTAAAATCAATTCGATGTCTCTATAAATATTAATATCCGCTAGCGGATCGGGACTCATGGATTTTCCCGCGCAGCTTTGAGCTACGTGAATAATCGATACACTTATGGCTCTCGCAATATACAACGTCCTTGCGCTCCACTTATAACGTACATTGTCGCTCGCATCCGCCTTGGTATCCGCACTTTTATGCCTCAGCGGATTGATTGTCGGGGCGACCGACTCGAAACAACAAGTGAACATGTATAGGAACGCGCGAACATGTTATACTTTAACCAGCGTAAAGTACCGAATTGATTACATTATGATAGAAGAGAAAAGACCGAAAAAGAAAAAAAAAAAAGTAGTAGTTTATATAACACGCATATAAATATATTTAAAATGAAAAGAAAATTAAACTTATTTAAATTAAATTTTATTTGCTTCGCGTGTGAATAAGTACGCAGAGATTTATTGAAATACTTGAGGTCTTTGAGAGAATGAAATTTGTATTAAAAACACATACTTTCAATATTCTAACAATATATAATCGAGTAATTACTGGTATCAAATAAACGAAGAATTAAAATCTATTTACTCGGTCGATCTGACCGAGTCTCGAATATTTGTCGACTAAAACTGATGATGATTGATCATTTCAATAAGCTGTTTTTTTTTTTTTGCGCTTGGATGACCGTAACCGAGCCATTTGCGATTAATCGCTGCTGTAAAGAGCAAATTCATATCTGGATCGATTTCATAATTGAGGTATTTTTAACTACACTTTTGATTCGTCCGAGCCAATATAAATGAATTTATATAAACGTGATGCGTCGCGACTCTCTCTCTCTCTCTCTCTCTCTCTCTCTCTCGACTCGATGCTCTTCCAATTTATCTTCATTATATACTCGATCAATTTAATTCATTGCGCTATCCCGTTCGTTGACTTCTCAATTTGTTCATGAATCACATCAGAGCCATGATATGTCCGATAATTGGACTGATATTTTGCCGACCGAATATATAAGTTCTTTTTTTATAAAAGTTTAATCTTATGATAAAAAATAGTATCGCTTTAATATCAGGGATTCAATGATTCTCGAATCACATAAACGAAATCATATATATCGTTTTTTGACATATTAAACGTTGAATATAGAATATATAATACAATAAAACATTTTCTTAAAGTCCTTTTCTCACAAGCAAAGACATTTTATTTTAACGAATTTTTAATTAGATATTATATACAACTGTCTTAATTTTAATTATCAAGACAGGTAGATCAAGAGTAATAATTTTAATCGTATTTTATCGTTATGATTGCGTCAATAAATTGCAAACAATGCATATGTAAATATTGTTTATATCTTATGAGATTTTTTTAATTCTAAAATTTAATCGATAGCAAATGTGCATCCAAATTTTACAATTGATAAAGAAAGCAAAATAAAAAAATTAAAATTAATAGCCTAAACTACGAAGATATGTTTTTTAAAATAAGAATGATTACGTCGCATGACAACAAAAACACGGCTTCCACTCGCAACTTCTGCTATGCATCGATGCATCTGTCGTATAAGAACGCAGCTGTTGCAACGGTCTTCGGTAAAGTATACGTTTTTCCTGTCTGCTGTGTAAGCGGGTTACTCGCGTAAAAAAAAAATACGAAATCTGCCTCGAAAGTTTAAACCACAGAGTTATGCTGTGCCGATAGCTGAGTTTACATGTGCGATCGAGAGGATACCGATGCAAATGTCGTTTAAAGGGAAAGGAAAAGGATGAGAGTAAAAGTGCTCGATACGTTTCTCTCGCGTAAGCTGATCACGAAGCACGTAACAAAATCGTACGAGAAGTTTTATCCAAAGAGCAGGAAATCTATCTGAACTAAAGCGGTCGAAGCTCTGGTTTTCTGTTTTGCAAGTGGAAAAATTGCGACTCTTATTCAAAGTTTTGAATCGATTAAAAAAGGATCCTAGCTTGTGCTTTGATTTATCAATGTAATACGCGATAAAATGCTCTGCTTCGTGGAAAGAGATATTTATGATCGCGGAAAAATCGTTGCGAAAAAGATCATCCAAACGAGTTATGAAGATGTGCAAGTATAAAGACAGGAAAGCAAAGAGCAAAAGCGAGAAAGAAGGACAATAAAATAATGTAATTCAATCATGCAACGATGGAATCATGCGGTAAAAGGGAAACGTGCTATACTTTCAAGTTCTTAGAAATAGCAATGCTAAAACGTTCAATCTGAAATAAATCGCATATCGAATGAATCATAAAAATAGATTGTAGAAATAAACCTGATGTTAAATTTTTTTTATTCATTTTTCATTTCCTGCAAATAGAGACTCATTATTCAACTATAACAATATCATATACATATATCCAATTTTGTAAAATAGTTTATATAATCAATTCTTTTTTATTTATAAATTAAACAATTTTTTTAATTTTCAATAACTAATATCTTTAAAAAGAAGAAATTTAAAAAAGAATATTTTGTCTAATTGACCCTTAAAAATTTCTTATATTTAATCGAACTCAAAAACTTGATGTCTCAATATATTTTATTAAGTATATTAAAAATAGTTTTCCATAAAAATTATTTTAAGAATCTATTACTATAATCATTGGTCCGACGCAAATAGCTCTTTGTATATTGCTAAAAAAAAGCTAAGACAGACAGAAAATAGCTTATTAGATATTATAGATAATTATGGATAATTGACTTGACTGATTGCTAAACTTAACCATGCAACACTGCAGGTATAGAGAAGAAATGTCGGTCGTAAATAAAAGTAACCGGTACATCGCTGACGGAAACAGAACGGGGGCGTAAAAATACATTAGTAAAGGTGGAATTCGCTCCCGGTTCATCCGTCGATCTGCAATCGACATTCCGATCGTTATGGCAGTTAGAAATTTCGAAGGAGGCGTCGGGATGGTCATAAATCCACTTCGTCTCATGAGAAAAATAAACGGAGAGATAAGAGAAAGGCAGAAGGGTGATAGTAAAAGTAAGCGCGAAAAGATCGTATCCCGGCAAAAGTACCGTTCACGATGCACTCTCGCTCTATGTGCACTTGCGTGTATTATTTAATTATCGTATATCGCTGCATTTAAATACCTTAAACGCAGGAATGCAGGAGAAAGATGTATGCGAGCTATTAGCTCGTATTAAAATTAATTACGTCATAATACTTTAATATGATAAGAAAAATTTATATAGTTGGAAATATTATGTGTATGATATGCTGAAAAGGCTTGAAGTATCTTTTAAGTGTCTTTTTATAGCTATTTTGTAAATGTTAACCGAATTTTTATTCCTGTAATGTAGGACATTTTTATATTGTATTTAAAGAAATTGTCTACGATCAAAATATATTTTATTTTAATAGAATTTATGTTGCAATAAATAAAATTTATATGTACGTATACACGCGTATAATAATCGATTATCTAATATACTTAGTTATAATTAAAAATTCGTAAATATATTTTTTTTTTGAGCTGAATATTTCTGAGGCCAATATAAAAATACGCTCACAGGCTGACGCTTCGACACCGCCAAATTCTTCGCGCAAAAATGCATTCGCGAAAATAAGAAAAATATTTTTCAATTTGGGAATGATAAATATTCATACAGAACTCACGAGATTAAGTTTAAGATATCTTTATAGAAAAACCAACACGCCGCAATCTAAAATCTTTCAGATTCGTAAATTATAGAAGGGATTTACATGGAAATATTATCGCGCGATGCGCTTGCTCTTATCTATCGGGGAAAAAATTAATTGCGGACGATTAATAAAAGATCGCCAGTGAGCATAATCCCAATAAAAATGATCAAACCCGCCCGCATTTTATGTACGAACATTGATTGAAATTTGACATAAATTAAAGCTCTATAATCAATCATTGATACTCCGCAAACGTAAAGAAAAAACATTAATTCATCTGCGACGGTATTAAATCAATATATGCAAGGTATCCATCATTTTTTTAGTCAATTGATCACTTCTTCATTTCGTGCTCTGTGTTTTTTTTTCATAACAATAACTACGATAACGATAATCTGATCAGACGTGTGTTTCCACAGATTTCTGTCTTTATTTGAAGCGTGCAACTACATATCCATCTTAATTATGACTAATACATATATATTTTACAGAAAAAAAGATATATAAATATAGAAAAAAATTTTATAAAATTCTCGAGGATATTGACATATAACTTCCTACTAAAATTACTATTTTACAAAATTATGGATATACAGTTCTTTAATTTATTTACAAATCGAAATTGATAATTATATCTATATAATTATTAAAAAAAAAATTTGTTTCAACTGATGTCACATAAGAAAATCACACACACATGCGGTCAAACATTGCGACACAAGTGAGAAGAGAAGGCGAGATAAGTCTCATATAGATGGACACATCATCTCTTTAACAGACGCTTTATCGATAGTCGAACTCGACAGGCGGTCAACTTGTTAGATCTCGCATTAGCGAAATTCACTCGCGATATAGCACCTCACCCGACACCACTCGCAATTTATGCAAATGCGTGTACGCCAAAGCATATTCCACGAGTCGCAATCGCGGAGCGGCAACGCGCACCGACGCATTCCGCGGGTCAACTGACCACGGAGAATTCAGCCTATCGAGATGTCGCAATATTAGCTGAAACTTTTCGTCGACCTTGCGTAATCACGATGCCAAACTACGATCGTTCAGGATATGAAGATTACGATGTCGATGCAAATACGAGATAAGCGTAAATTAGGCCCCTTGCCGTTTTACTTATCTCCAGTATGACCGCTTACATATTTCACAAGATAGACTGATAAGATATTGTGCTTATTTAAATAGATGTTGTTCATGAGTCCGGTCATGCTACAAAAATAGTTTATTCGTTTTACAGGATATATAATTTTGTATATATAAATAGTGCGAAATAAAAAAAAAAGTATTTATTAAATGTAAATAATACTACAAAATTACTAAAATGATTCCGATATTTTCAATCGTGAGAAAGAGATTTTTCACGATGTTGCGAACTGATTTTTGTTTTTCAAATGCGTGAAATATATCCGCAAATTATTAAACGAGAAATTCGGTGTAATTATTCGCTCAATGGTAGTAGCTCGCGAATCATAAATTAAAAGAATTCCAATAATTGCAAGTTCTTGACGAACGAAATTTTACATCGAAATGCCTCGTTAGTATCGAACTATGCGTCGATTGATCTTTTTGATTCTGCCGGTTCGCGTTGCTAAATTTATGTTTAAATTGTGAGGGAAAGAGAGTTAATTGCGAATTGGGAACATTCCTGCGCCCATTAACATACTCGATCGCGATCACCTTCTTATAAAATTCATCCGTCCGATTGCTAATTGGAATTCTTGGCGACGATCGAGTTAAACTCATAGAATTTCAGGAAAATATGCGGTAGAAATAAAAATGCAATTCAAAGCGAGACAAAGCATAATATAGAATACAAATTACTTTTCTCTCTTGTGATAAAGAGATTGATCGATCGTTCGATCTAGTCGGATCTAGAGGCGGTCTCCGATCTCGCAAAATCTATCACCGATCAAATAAATACGGAATTCCACGAGTTTTGCAACATTATTATATTTAGACATAGAGATTAGACGTCTAAATTATTATTTAAGATTGATTCAGCAACCGCGTTTCTAATTTAAGCGTAGACGCGATAAAATTTTTTTCAATCATCAGAATGAATCGTAAATTTTTTTTTTTTATTATTATTGTGTTAATATCGAGATATATTCTTAGACTATTTATTTGTGATGTCACATGCCAAAATATATAAATAGATGAAAGATTTTACGAATAAGAATCGACGTATATCCGGATTTAGATTAATTCAGCGACCTAGACACACCCAGATACCGACCTCTGCCTGTAATACGTGCGCGCACAGACATACGTAAGATATTTGTTTTTTTTCTAAAAACCGGTTTACAGCCAAAATATTAGGTTTATTTTTAACACATCGCGTAATAAATATTTTTCTCAAATTTCTACCAATAACGCGCGCGTGCATAAGACCGTTCGTTAGGACTATTTTCGAAATATCAATCTGCATTTTTATAATAACGCGAGCACTATAAATAAATCTTTACGACAAGCAATTTCCTACCAATAAATAAAACATTAAATGTGCAGCTTATAATGGTAATGAGGATATTCGAGGAATCGAATAGCAGCGGCTTCGTAAAGGATTTACGTTGCTAGGAGAAAAGAAAAGTACAACTAAAGAGCGATCTGGCATTCCATTTCGACACGATTGCATTCGAAATTTTGCGGCGCGCTTGCCTTGCGCAAGCCAACAGGCAACAAACGCAGCGGCATTCGGGAAATCGTGGGTGCAAAGGAGAAATTTATTCGACACGCGTTGCGTCATGACACGCCGGCGCGCAGGTTTTATTTTATCTAGCGTTGGCTTCTAGACACGCGCGCGCGCGCGCGCGCACACACGCACACGCATACGCGCTCGCGCGCAGGTTATAGAGCGGATAAAGACAATTCATATTGAAATTAATTACCAGCGCACGCTATTACGAAACTGTCGCGAGTGAATGTCACGACACGATTGTACTTTCGATCAATCTGAATTCATAATCGCCACCACCGCCGCCGCTGCTCCGCTCCGCGCGCGTGCGGCAGAAACAAGTTTAATTACACGCTACCGTAACGGGTTATGATAAAATGGGATTTCGTTTTCGAATACCGGTTTAGAAGCCGATTTATCTCATACAAACTACTAGTCTTTCACAGCTGTGCGTGCAAACGTTGGTGGGAGAGCGCGTAAGTTGCGCGCGGGCTCCCGGGATTGTAAAAAAAACGAAAACGATAAATGCATAACTTAATCGCGGCGCGACTGATCGGGGACGAAAGTGGCCGTGACCAATCGAGCGGAAAGCGTGATTAGAACGGATTCCCTTAATTTTTGAAAATCACCGATCGAGTCGGCGAACATAGAATTCCGCGAAGACAAATGCCTTGACAAATCGAAGAAACTGCGTAATAATATATCGCGTTATAAATTTATTATTGGACTTTTATATTCCCACGCAAAATTTATTCGAAAGGAGTATGATTCGCGCATTCTGGATTCACCGGATATTACAAACTGAATAGAAAAAAAAATAGTTGTCATTTCTATGTGTCCGGCATTAGTAGCGATGTAAAATTATTTAATCCTTCCGCTGTCAACATCCTATACTTACTAAACAATTTTTACAGTCAAAGAATTTTCGAGAGAGATTCCAGTTCTCAATTTCACTTATGCATTTTAATATAAATTGTTATACTCGCAAATATATTCTACATATATTACGTAAAAATTATATGATTATCATACATTTTTTCAGTTACGAATGAAAAATTTCTTTACATAATTAAATTCAATGTTGTTTCAAAGAATTTTTGCTCAAATCAATATTTATCGTCAATATATAATTCCTCAATTTTAAAATTCATTTGTTAAAATATTGTGGCTAATTAAAGGCGGCAAATGCTTGTTGAAATTCATTCAATTCGTATCAAAAAATTATTGTTATCTACTTTTATACTTGATATGATTTAAATACGCTGAAATCAATTTGAAATAATCATCTGATAGATGATTTAAGAGTCAAAAATGGTATTATTCTTTGGCTTTTATAGAAATGACTAGAAATAAAAAACGGCCATTTGATATATCATTCGAGAGAAATATTACATGTGCAAAAGTATAGGATAAAAATATGAAGAGGGAATATAAATAATACATGTTTATATTCTCGGTGTTTACATGATATTTATTTCCACTTTTTATAGGTATTCTTATAACATTTTTATATATGGGAATATATAATTCTGGGCAAGTCAGAAGAAATAAAAAAAGAAATTTACCAAATTGGCGCCCACTTATGCATTCGAATATCGCACGAAACAGATAGCTCTCCCTATTTCTCTCTCTCTCTCTCTCTTTCTCACTTACTTTCTTTCACACTCTATCTCTCTCACTTTCATTAACTCCCCCTTTATTTTATATTCTCCTTAAAATACAAAAACGGGTAATGTTAACGTTATATTATAATTATTATTACCAGTAAATCATTCGTTAACAATAATCATCGTAAATTCCGTACGCGCGATATGCGTGCGTCGTTGTTTTCCTTTTCGCGTGTGTGTATATGTAGATACGTTGTGTCTATGTTACATATATGTGTGTGTGTGTGTGTGTGTGTGTGTGTGTGTGTGTGTGTGTGTGTGCCGTTTACAATTTGTACATGCGTGTTGGTAGATGTGTGTCCACTACACGCACGCATATATATATATACGAATGTGTATATGCACGTGTGAACTTAGAATCAACCTTCGTCGATCCGGTCATCGCGAGAATACGAAGAGAGGAGGATGGCGAGAACCGATAATAAACGATTGAATGAGAAACGAAGAGGAACGTTCGAGTAAAGAGGATACCGCTGGACGGCAAAGGGAAAGCGCAAAAAAAAAAGAAAAGGAATGCACGGGCGATCCTCCTGGCTTTAACGGTTTCGTGATCGTTCTAATCGATCACCAGGTGTCGAGATAGAAATCTCGGGACCATCGAGAACGAGACGGACTTCCGGCATCGTTGATCCGGAACTTGGTACCACGCGAGGTCTTTCCGTTCTCCGCTGCGTCGAACTCGCCGAAGATCGTCGTCATCCGCAAATGACCAATTTCCGGATTAAACCGTTGATGAGATAGCTCAGACCCGTCCATCGCGAACGAAAGAAAGCCGTGATCGATACACGTTTCTTTACGACAGACATTCCTGTTTAATTATCGGAAAAATTCTCGCGGCAGCGAGAATAGCTACAGCAATATTTTCTCGTTACAATAGCGTTCTCTCTGCGAGTCGCACCATTATGATATTGCTATATCACTACAACATCGCAAACGCGTGGGTTTGAACACGCAGGACCATAATGCGGTTACTACACTCATCCAGAGCCACTAATAATAGCTACTACAGCCATTAATCAGTGTAATAATTTAATTATAATGGATGGTCGAAGGGATGAGATCTCTATCTTTCTCTCTCTAATGCGTCGCGGATAATCGTGAAATATTGCTGCCGCCAAAATTCCTCTTCATTCCATTCGTATCTCCAAATGTTAAGAGAATTACAAAAGCAATTTTTCGATGGATTTTCGCGGATTGTCTAGCAAATCAACATCAAATCCTTGTGAGAAACAGTATAACGACTCGGAAAAAATTTCCATTGATATTAATAATAAAAAAAATTCGGTATAATGAACAGAAAACGCGCAGCGCAATAATTTTACGTTAATATACTCAGAAATAGAAATCGTATACAGTGTGTTAGTTGAACTTCAGTTTATCATTCATCATTGTAACGTCGAATAGAAACGACGAGAACGGAAAAGCCTGATAATTCTCGAGTCGATTGTTTCAGAGCGACCGGAAACAGTGTTCATTTCCGGAAGAGGAAGAGGAGGATCGAGCCGTTTACTTCCTCATTAGTGATGCCAGATCAAGAACGCGCCATTTATTCGATTCATCTTTTGTTGAGGAATCAGAAGAAAGAGAGAAGGCTTATCGCGCGCGCGCGCGCGCGCGTGTGTAAACATCCGAGAAAAAAAAATTTTTTTTTTTTCGTACAAGTTCGTACAATCCGTTCTCTTCGCACTCATTCGCTTTTTCCATCCTTCTTGCGTATTCTTTATTTTTTCTTTTTTCTTTCTTTTATGATTTTTTTTTATTTTCTTGGTGAAAACCGCTTACTTGGATCCGCCGCGAGAGATTTGACTTGGCTCGTACAAAATTAAATCTTTAGAGTATCTGGCATCACCGAGGAACTATCGACGGAAAAATCCGATTTCTGTTGTCGATGTTTACCGTCATATCACGCATTACATGTCTCTCATGCCACATAACTTTTGCGTATAAAATTGTTGGCAATTTGCGTTAAAATTGTTGGGAATTCTCTGCAACAAGTAACACTCAAGTTTGGAATTATTCCATAGAGTTATCTTCGATGACTCGGTATCGTGTGACGTTCCTGAATTAAATTTTTAATCTGATTAAAAAAGATTAAAGATATATCTCATTATTTACAAAGAAGCAAACGTAATCTATATTAAAGATCGATTGCCGGTCAAGGATAAAAAAATATAATTATAGGTACAGTTTTATCGAAATCAATTAGTAACATAGCGATAACAATGACAGAAGCGAGTTAATCAAAAAGAGTACGACAAAATATTATGTATATAATCGTGATTTTTAGTAAAAAAAATATTGATATTCATTGGAATATAATTTTATCAACTGCATAGAAATTAATTGGTACTAGTTTGTAAATATCCTTAAAATCGCATAAAAAATGAAGGAATTAATTTTCTGATTCAAGATTTGGAATAATACTATCTATACTACTACGACTAATAATAATAATAATAATAATAATATTAATATGTTTTTAATAATTTTTTTAAGCACAGTTTCCAAGATATCAGTTCCTTGAAAAATTTTGTCTTTTGCTTATATATTTGTTAGAGAAAAAAAATCACAATTCACAAATAACATTAACATTTATCATTTTTATATATTATAATTTTGTAAAAAATTAAATAATCGGAATATTAATGCAAATAATGAAAATTTGGGAACACTATAATTTGACCATTATGATCAGAACTACGATACTATGTCATTGAAGAGAAAACTTTTTTGTTGTTAATTAAAACATGTCATTGTTATTAACAAACTTGATGTGTATTATTGCGCGGCTCTTCACATTGAAATCCTGTAAACAAATGGAATCATAGCAATGCTTCACCTTTATGGCACGACGTTTTGTCATGATTGACGCGTGATTATCGAGTTTGATCGAATGGGCATGAGAGAATCAAGCAACGTGAATCGATTATTAATCTTATTTGATAAGATCCACGCGAGCATTCAGGAAGCGAATAGTACGGAATATCTGACGTATCATCGATCTTAAACGTCAAACATCAGAAAAACATATGGAAATCAAGATAAAAAAAAAAAAAGAATATTGATCCTAAAACATATCCATCGGTATTGCGTGCAACAAATACATCATTATTTGATTAGAGATTATTAGTAAAAATGACTGATTATATATTTGTAAATTTATGTTATTAATATATTTAAACAATTTTTAACCAATTACATTTACTTGAAACGAAAATTATTTCATATTAATCTTTTGAATAACTCGCGCAAGAACAGAAAGTAACAGGCAAGCTGAAATAGTCTTGTTGGATAATCAATAACCAAATCTCGAATCATTTTCAGTCTCTCGACTACCCGAATGCTCGCTGGAACAATTAGCGCGAGTGATTGAGTCGAGCGGTAAAGGTTCGCTCGCGCCAAACGTATTTTCCCGACAATTTGTAGTAGTAATTATCTAATTAGCTAGGCGTGCGACTCTGCGCTAAATAATATACGCTATTATAACGGCTCACTGGGGTTTCCATCCTGTTTTCAACTTGTCAAATTAAAGCATTTCATTCACAAGGCAATCTCGATTCGTTCGCCGCTCGCGATGGCACTAATTGCTATTCACGGATCGTACCCTAATTCGCTAAATTCGTAATGATCGATTTCAAAGTTACATATTACCAAATGACATTATTTGATTATTTGTGGTTGGCGAGTCAGTTATTTTACAATTGTTTGCCAATCTGTCTTCGTTACGATCGATCGCAGAGCGGCGACGGCGTACAAGAAAAGAACGATTAGAATAATATATATATATATATATATCTTTTCTTATATAGATCTTTTCTTTTCTCGCAATTTAATATTCATATCTAATATTCATATCAACTTTTTGTCTCAACTCTTATTTTCTCTCTCTCTCTCTCTCACTTTTTGATTATAAACCGATAGAATTTAGTTTCCGTAAAATGTGTTTCTCTCTTATTATTTTACATTTTATGTATAATCTAGCCACAAAAAATAGCGTTGCCTTTTTATTATACATATACTTTATACGAGTCTTATCGATTTTTCACAGAGTATCTCTGGATTCAGACGATCTTACAATCTGAGAAAACAGAAAACTCCATATTATAGCTTCTGATTAATGGACGAGGCAAGAATATTGTTGATTTCGAGGCCTTATTATATTATTATTATAATTATTATTATTATTCTGTCGCGGATCCAGTCAAGTCGACGTCGCTGTTCCAAAGCTTAAATTAGTAATTCGTATTTTATCTTTAATCTCGAATCTAATGTTATGAAAATCAACAGCAATTTTAATTTCTCGTATTATTTGTGATTTTCATAGCTTTTCAATTTTTTTATTCGTTTAATCTAGAGGTATTTATATTTACTTACAATATATATGTATATTTATGTATCTATCTGTCCCAATGATAACTCTAACACACAGTCATAGACTAATTATGTACAATCACAACCAATTTAAAAAATATTTCGAAGCTTTTTTTGTTTTGAGATCGCTTCATAATAGGCCGAATTTATCGGTCCTATCGAACACCATTCTCTTTAACCGAATTAAATTATTTTAATTTCTATCCTTCCCTTTATTATTCAGTGATTTGAGTTTCATACACGAGCTCGCAAAGTCGGCACGAGCATCGATTACCTCTCACAGATTCCAAGCGACGTCGATTCGAAAGATCCTCGAGTATGTATGTATATGTATGCGAGCGTATATATACGCGATTTCCGCGTTGGACGCACTCCACCGGGATTATCCTAAAGACGCAAAAGGGTTCGCGCAATTCTCTCTCTCTCTCTCTCTTTTCCGGTCGTAAACGAGGCGACATGTTTACCTTGGTACGAGGATGCATGTGGGCACACACGCAGGTGTACACGCACACAAACACACACACACATACGCATGATGTGCGAGCAAGTCCAGCGGCGAGTTAAGTTTCGCGCAACGTTATTTCGTATTAAAAAAAAAAAAAAAGACAACGGAAAAAGAAAATACTTGTGTACGAAATTAGAAAATGTTGAGGAAGGCAAAGATAATCAAAATAATCGCGACCCCCTTGATCGTATATTAAAACAACATTTTTCCTAACTCGCTATTCTTAACTCGACTCTGGACGTATAGTTTTACATATACATCTTTACATATCTTTTTTTTTTCTATCGACGTGTACGTGAAGTATGTATGTACATATATATGTCCGTCTCTTTTTTTCTCCCCGTCTCATTCTATCATTTCTAGTCCCTGGCATCCTCTAATTATGCACTCTTCTCCTTCTCCCGCTCGCACATAGTATGACTTACTAAAGGATTAAAAATCGTATAACGGGTAATCTAGTAAACACTAAAGACGATAGTAGCATTCCTTAAATACACTTCTCCTTTCTGCGGCTGTGCTATTTTCCTTTAATTACCATGTAATTACGTTATAGCGTTCCATTAAGGCATTACATATATTAATAGAGAGATAAATTCATTAGTGTATGTCGCATTTCCTGTAGTAAAATATATAACAGCAATGTATAACGTGGGCGTGTATGTCCTCTCCATACCTTTCAAGAGATATATATATGTATATATATGTATGGTACACATAATTACGTATCAACAGTGGACTTCGAAAGCGCTTGGTAAAAAATATGTCTCGATCGACAACGAAAGACAATCTTAATGAGAGAAATTATTAACGGAGGATCGATCTTGAAAGAGATTGAAGGACTCGACTTCTTCGCCATGTCCGATTCACAAAATTTGAGAAATCAATCACGCAAACGAAATAACCGTTGAGGCTTGTATTCTAAGAAGAACCAATATTCCATATTTTGCAGACTGGATCTAAATTTATTTTTTTTATAAATAAATAGCGCTTTTAGAACACACATGATTTTGTATTGTTTTTTTCTTTTTATAAATTTTGCAAATTTCTCTTAAAGTTTACAAAGTGTTTATAACTTTTATACATATATGTATATTTTTTCTCCTCTCACAATTCGTATTTTAAGTTCATTTTAAGAATACACACCTCGGTTATGATCAATGTTTTAACATAAGAGCACTGTGTTATTTGCTCGATTGAAAAGAGAAAAAGTCAAAAGCCTTCATCTCGCTCCGCGTTTTGCGTCTCGCGTGTATGGATTTTTTATGAATTCTACGTCATTGTGCGTTTATGTGTTCGCGCGTGAAAATGCGTGCGACATTCCTGATTTGATTCTTATTTGCGTCTTTTTCATTTCACGACGATCGACACGCGTGTGTGCGCCGTATGAAAATATATTTACGTCTTTATGTTTCTCCTAAATACTATGACAATGCTGTCGATGCGATATTTTCTCCCTTCTTTTTCTCTCCCTTGATAATATGCAGCCTGAAGATCGCGGCACTGCCCTTTATGTTATTATCATGTTATTATCCGACGAAAATTATAATATATCTCACATCCCTATACGCACATAATATATATCAACGTTCATTTATCTCTGTACAAGTATTAATTTACTTTTACATTTGACACAACGTACGAATTTATTAAAATATTACCGATATAAAAGCAAGAAAAAAATTGAATCACATTTCTCGTACTCATTTCTTCTTTTCCTCTTCACTAATACGTTAAATTTTGAATAATGTACAATTTAATAACAGATTAGTTTTTGATTAATTGCAAGCTTGTCGAGATTTTCGCGCACACATAAAAAACTAATAATGTATTTATTAATTCACACTCTATGTTATCTTTATGTCTGTAAATGTGATCACACGTATTGAATGATCTATACATGTTTGTTTATCATTGAATCAACGCGTCCTTGATAATGGCAGATAACCCTGAGACTTATCGTAGACGCGATTATAATTATTTGAAATTGGCATATGTGTGTTTCGACTATCCGTGTAAATTTCTCCTTCACAATTGGGGCACATTTAAATCAATACATAAATATAATTAACACAAAACATTAACAAAGAATGTGTTTCTCTATATTTTAAATCTCCAATTAAATTTACACACACACACACACATACACACATATGACAAACACGCGCGAATAATAATTGACGAATTTCTCGCTCCTCTTTTCTAACATATGAAACGGTTAAGTAAATAAATCACATATAAAACAACACACATTTCAACAAAATTTAAATAACACATTAGTACTAAAATATTCGCTGATATTAATTTTATATTTTCGATTACTATCAGCGTTGCTTCTTATTATCATCTTGGATATTCTACGAGCTAGTTGTGATTATAATTTTTTCATCAACTTTTATCTATTGCGCTTTTCTTCCCTAACAATACACTAACTTTTGATTGCCACGAAACCAAAGTACAGGTAGCAGGTGACGGTATAAAATTCTTTTATGCGATGTTAAGTCGAAATTTTGAAACAAGTCACCTATTTGTTATACATCAATATTTGTTACACGTAAAACAAATGTGATTTGAAAGAAGAAAATAACTTAGACGAGGAAATATTCGCTAAACATTATTCGCAACTTCATTCGCGTCGCTATTTAAGAGCGATGGAAAGCGACGAGGAAAAAAACAGAATGCGCTCGACGATCTTGCTACACCTTTTTACAACGGAAGGCTTAATTCTGCCAACACGGTCGACTCATCTCGGACTCATCGTGGATTAATTCCTCCACCGTTGAGCGCCTCGAGTGGCTCGGATGTGACGCAAAAGAGGAGACACAGTACGACGTTAATTTGCATTAAGGACCGTTATTAAAAGAGCTTGTAGGAGGCATTCATGATACGAAATCGCTAGTCACTGCGTAAATATTCTCCATCACGAGACACATCGAACTGTCACTAACAAGTGTTTTCTTTTCATCAAAATATATTGAGATATAGTAAAAAAAAAAAAAAAAACTTTATTCCAAGAATTTCAACGCGATCATGAATCCTAAGCTATGTCCAAAAAAAAATTTATATTTATATCGCCCCAATTATCTTGCAAAAATTTCAAAAATGTACACACAATTATATATATATATATAACAATAATATTTTTACTATATATCAATTTTTTTCCCCTCGTTCTACGCATCCTACTTATATGTAGGATTTCGTCAAACTTTAGAATCGAACCACAACACGGCATATTAAATAATAATCCGACAGCAATTTGCAATACTCCCACATCAATTGTCGAACAAAAGTTTCACCGTGCTAAAAGGATGCTCACCCCAAAAAGTTCGCGTTTGCGAAAAACCTTGGCGAGCCGAGGCGAAGAGAGGCGAGGCGAGGCGAGGCGAGGCGAGGCGAGGCGGGGCAACGTTCGCGAAGCGCGGAATAGGTCGTCGCGGTGCGATCGAGCGTCAGCGGCCTCGATACGAGGCGTCCAGGAAGAGGGAGAAGGGACACACAACTGGTGGTAGTAGAGCGATAGGCGATAGAGGCACTCCGGCTGCGCCGGCGGCTGGATCTCCTTAACATTAACACGCGATATACCTGAAAAACCAGTTTGCGGGCTTTTTATTAGGCCTTTACTTTCGCTCGCGAATTGAAAGTAAGAGTGAGCGAGCGAGGCAAACGAGGGCTGTTAGCAAGCGAGCTAACTAACGGGGTCGCCAGTCGATACGGATACGCACGGAGGACACATGGGTGGATACACGCGCGCGGGTGTACGAGAGAAAGAGAAGGATTGGGGAGGAGAGAAAGAGAGGGTGAGAGAGAAAGAATAAAAAAAAGAAGATAGAAAATCGTAATGTAAGGGGTATATACATGATGGGCGCATGTGTATATCCGTGTATACATATAGCCGCTTACACGCATATATCGGACAGATTCGAGCGCGACGCCGGCCTTCGTGTATGTATAACGTGCGTATACACACGCGGATATGCGTGAGCGCCCGGTCGAATCGTACTCGGGTTCTATTAAATATTTACGATGTCTCATTAAACAACGTTATGCAAACTGTTGCCCCGCGACAGTTCGAGCCGGTTAACGTACAACGAATTGGTCGTTCTTTCAGGATATTAACGCGTTCGCATCGTCTCTCTTCGATAATGCTCTAAGAAAACGATCTTCACGAAAGTCACTCTTTATCTTTATACACGAATCGTATCTCCGCTCAATGTATATACAGGGTAATCACGAATGATTTCGCCTTCGCTTTTATCTCATACTTTCATCCGTCTCATTTCTCCTCGTGTCTCCTCTTCCTCCGCGATCTTGGTCGTAATTATTCCTTACATTTTTTTTATTTCGTACCACGCACGCCAACGAGTTTCAGGCTGCAAAATCGTGTAAAACAACATGAGATCTAACGTTACATTTTTGTATGCCGAATGTCGTTAATAACTATAGTTTTTTTTTTTCCAACGATAAATAATGCACGAGTAAATAAAGTGCTTTAAAAAAGATGTGACAGATGGGGCAAATTTTTTTAAATAGGAGAAAACCAAAGTCTTTATGCTTACATGCATATAAAAGATGTAGAATCAAAATATCATGTGAGCTACGCGATTGAGCGATCGAGACAATGGTATGATAATAGCGTATTTCAAAATATATAAAGATACATTAACAATTTGATATTGATTCTTGTTCTTAGATTGCTGCCACAAAGTACTTGAAATGTGTTTACTCGCATGTTTTTAAATTACTTTCAATGTTTGCTGCTGTAATATAACTTTCAAATTATTTTGTAAGCTTCTCATTGCAGGGATTACGCAATTGTATTAGATTTTATAGAGGAGAGACTTGTAATCTCTCCTATTAAAAAGCGATTGCAGTCACATTTTTCTTGAAACGCCATCTTTTACTACTCATACAGTATTTATCGTCAAAGAAAAGCACGGTTGTGGTCAAACACGTCCAGTATACGTAGATATGTGAATGCACGCATCTGTATGTGTATATATGTGTGTATGTGTATGATCGCCCGCGTTCTCGCAGAAATGAGAGAAAGAAACGGCTTGCGTTTCCTTCTCGATCTGCGCGCACTCTCTGTTCGCCCTTTCTCTCTCTTTCTCTCTTCGGCGCACTCCGGTCGTGTCGCCGCTACATCTTCTCGAATTAAATCTTATCACGTTATACACAGTATCTAAATGAAATGTGTTCACAGCCACACATTAATTATTTATACATAGAGATTTATACATATATTTGTATATTTAAATATATTTATATTTATATATATATATATATATTTCTCCGTAGCCACACAAATACCTTCCTACCGTTCTATTCCCTCCTCTTCTTTTTTATCCTCGCCCTCCTTATTACTCGGCATGTGATCGATTTTGCGAGAAAAACAAAGAAAAAAAAAAAGAAAAATTGAAACAGAGGAGGCAGGGACACTTATCGCTCGAATCGTAAATTGTAAACTCCTCATTTCTTTTGACTCTTCTTTTTTCTCTCTGTACAAAGTTCCGTAACATCTTCTCGCCCCTTCCGGTTTTCTTCCAGCTCCTTCTCTAACACGGCGCCATCCTAGAATCCGCGTAGTACAACGTCGACATCCATTCCATCCACAGCGATCGTTCCGAGACAATGCCGACATCTGTTCACTCAAAAATCGCGCTTCATCAATGTAAAACGGCACTCGTCCTGCTAATCTGAAGCCGTCTTGCCTTCTTGTTATGTTTCTTTTATCCTTTTAACGCATCGGAGGAACGTTTTTTTCCGTCGCGTCTTCCTAATCCTCTCCGATCTATCTTTTTTTTACTTTTAGTTTTAGGCACAACACATTGTTTCCAGAGTCTTTTATAGTCTTTTAATTATTACGCCGCAATCGCGTAGCCGGCACCAGCGTTTTGGTCCCAACCTCGCTGCAGCATTTGCCACTGAGAGTGTTTACGAGTGCTAAAAGTACTCGCAACGGAAGGCCGGAGACTCGCGATGAAGAAGCTGCGCATCAACTTGCCTATCTTCTATCTATCATCGACGATATCATACATTCGCCGTCCGCGAACGTGCCGCCTTCTCGATCCACTGTTTCGGCGTTCCCACATCCGTCAACGAACATCCTCGGCGCTAAAGATTTCTACACCACTTCGTATCTAAAACTTGCATCATTCCAACGTCCATCCGATGAATGTCAACTGAGGAGTTTAGATTCTTTGACGTTGGAGTGATCGATATAGTCTCCCTTGTCCTCCACATTCACGGAATCATCGAAAGAATCATAAGCGCAACAGAGATCTCCGGGTTCTTCGAAAGGACAGCAAAGACCATAAGTGCAAATGTAATAAATCCCGCACTCGTATTTCTGATACCAATCATGATTGTAGAAATTGACGTGGTTGGATTCATTAACGCCGCGATGTGAATCGGTGACGATTCTGCTGGCTGTAGTGGTAGTAGTGGTGGTGGTAGTAGTGGCGATAGCAATGGCGGTAGTGGTGGCAGCGTCTACGAATACGGCGTTATCGTTGATGCTGTCGCATCACGACGAACACGCCATCCAATTGCAAGTGCATGTGTAGCACGTCGTGGGTATCACGGGTGCGTAATAATAACCGTTGGCATAAACATAGGTGGCAGGCGGACCCTGCGGCGCTTGTTGATGACTCGTCAATCGCTGCTGTTGCTCTTGGCAGAGCACCTGATAGGCAAGGTTCTGGATCAGGGAGAGTGTCTGCCGTCGCTCGTGGCCCATCAGGCACACGGTTGATTCCTCGACAACGCTGTGCAGCAGCATCAGGTACTGGTACTTGAGGGCCTCCTCTTCGGGTCCGACAAAGTGATTCCACAAGTAGTTTTCAAGTTTAGAGCGCTGTTGTCCTATATCCGGGAAATCGATGAAGAATCTCGAACACATGTAACGTTCAAGGGTTTTGATGTAATCCGGCTGCGACGGTTTATACATCTTCACCAACAGGTTGCAATATTTGAGCAGACCGCCGCCGCGTATCTCTTCGGGATGCCTCGTCGAGATAAGCTTCTTGTGTAGATGGTAGAGCGCCTCCTGGAAATCACCGTAGACGGATTCGCCCACCACGGTCGGGTAAAAGTTCTCGGCGATCGGCAGCTTGCTGCATTCGTAAAACAGCAACAGAGAGTCGAGAACAATCTGGAAGGAATCGACGGAGAACTCAAACTGTCGCCTCATCGAATCGACAAACTTGAGCTCGACATTCCGATGACCCCGGGAGTTGCCGAGGGAGATCAAAGACCATCGGTCGCCATCGTTGTTTACCTTCACCATCTTGCTCACGTAGGCCTCCTTTAGGCTGCACGTGGTGATGCGTTTACGGCTCACGCCTTCCGGCAGCAAATCAAACAGGGAGCCGAGCACCGCGGCCTTGACCTTGTCGTAATTACGGCCGCTAGACAACTCGACCGCGAAGATAAGATCCAGGTCGTTATAGGGCTGGGATTCGGTGGCCAGCACGTGGGACGCGGCACCGCCGTTCAACCGGATATCGCGTACCCTCATGCCGGCGCCCCCGTTACTCGGATCGGTCTCTAACTTGCTGCGCACCACCGTCACGAGATCCCTCAATCGTACCTCCAAAGTAGGAAAATTTCCTCGACCGTGAATGCTGACGACTTCGTTCATCACGTCGTTCAGACGACGGACTTGCTCGAAGCTCAGCACCGCCAATCTCTGCTGAGGATCCGGGCAATCAGTGGCACTGTTGTTGCTATTGTTATTGTTATTATTGTGGGTATTGTTGTTATTATTAGTGTTGTTATTGTTGGTCTCGTTATTAAAATCTCCATTGTTAAGGCCGTTGGTCTTGCTGCCGTTCACTTGGCAGAGCGACTCCATCATAGCGACCCGACGCTGGCGTTCCTCGCCGATCTCCAGAGAGCCACACTGCAACAATCAAGAAAAAAACGAGACTTTTACACGCGATTCTTCCTTGCAAGCAATCATTCATTTATATAAATGTACTATTAAAAATATAAATAAATATTAAATATATATAAATAAGCATTGTAAACGTTATATCATTTTTATGAGTTTGATTATATAGATCTTTTAATAACTAAAAATATCAATAAAATATTTTTAGTTATAATTTTAAGTTGTAAAATTTTTTATGTCACACTTATATATATAAATATTTATAAGATTTTAAAAAATACGAGAAAAATATTTTTTCCTTTCCTTATTATTTCCCCAAATAAATAAATTTTATAGTAAATTTATATAAAATTTTCATTTTTTCATAAATATAATTTATAATACTAAGTAATATCGCTTCCCCTTTTGCATTCTAACGCAATGAAAATCCGATGCTTCACAATGTCATACTTTGACCCCCAAAATGTACCGCGAGCTTAAAGGTCAGTAAACGTGAAAAATGTTTTCTTGCATCTCGCATGCATCGCGCGTATTTCCAATGAGTGCATCACCAAGCGCGCCCTTCGGCGAGTATCTATGTCATGGTGCTCAAAGTGTACGAGAGTGCACAGCGAGAAATGCCACGAGGTTACGTCCGGGTGTGCAACGCGAGCCAGCCGCGTATTCGAAACCCTCGGGTATTGACTTTCGTATGTATATAAAGTGCAACCGAGCCGTTCAGAAAAGCCAGAGTGTCATATTTTTTTATGTAATTTCAACTTTTTTTTTTTTTTTAATTTTTTATAAGAATTTCAATTGCACTCGCGATGTTCGAAATAGAAATTTTTCTATGGGGAATTGTCGCGTTCAAATATCAAATCCATCGAAAAAAAGTTAATGAATTTATTACAATACATTACAATTACACATTTCTTATAAAATTGAAAATCGATTTTTCTTAATAAAAATGGCAATAGAAGATCATTATTTGTCACAATGAGTAGTGACGTCATACGTAATGAAACTTGTGTCCCGCATTCGACTTCGGATTATATTAGATCTTTAATGCGGCGCCTACTTGTCGCTAAAAACAGTCTGTCGATTAATATCAGATTTTCTCGTATTGTCTAATACAGATAATGACAATAATTTTAGATAATGATATATGTATACTTCTTTGCTGAAAACATTTATTATCTCGAAGCAGATTCATTACTAAACGTTATAAAAATATGTGATGGCAGATTATTCTTTATATAATTTCGAGTTTATCACAATATAAAATTTAAATAAATAAAAATAGTTAAACGTGAAATGTGTTAACAATTTGCGAAACGAATGGTGTTTTCGCAAAGCAAAGTTTTATAAAAAAAATATCTCAATTAATAGTTGATCAAAGATCAGCTGATCTTTGATCAGTTGTGATTTGAGATATTTTTAATAAAAATTTGCTCGGCGAAAAAAAAAGTTGATGATAGTTATAGAATATAAAACATTCTGACAAACACGTCTGAGAAAGTTGACATTGATTTGATGAGAAAATCGCATCTCAAAATTAATATCGAGAAATTTCGAGAATTTAAAGAGCAATAATCAAAATTAGAAATAGAGATAATTAAAAGTATTATAAATAAATACACTGTGACTGTTTAAATAAAGTAAAATAATAATGATAAAACGCTGCTCCTCCCCCCTCCCTTCCTCTCTAACTTTACTCGAATTATTATTTTCAGTAAATTATTTTACAGATTTGACGAATTGTTCTCCCATGCTATAAATGTGCATATTTTATAATTTAATCCTTTTCATTCGGTATCATTACGAAGATGATAGACAACACTTACAACAAAGCTGGCTATCATCTCTATCAGATACTACGCACAAGGTCACGGATATATCTTTGACTGGCCATACACACAAGGTAAGCTGCTATTACTGCTTATTGACACGAGAGCCTGAGATATCACGGCGTTTTCATGCATTCCTACAACATATTTCTACTCTTTTTCGAAATATATCTTCAAAATTTGTTCACCATTTTTTAATTATTCTCAGTTTTTCTTAATTATAATTTTCATGTAGAATTACGATCTATAAAATTTTGAGCATAAATGAAAACAAATAAAAGTTTGGTCGGATTAGTTTCTTCTTCCTTGCTGGGCAATATTATTTTATATAATACAAATTGCGAAAAAGGATAAAATTGTACAAGAAATTGAAGGCGCAGTATATTAAGCTCGCTTAAGTCATAAATAATAATTTCAATGAGGTGAATTCGCACGCATGATGCGTGTCAAGCGTGCATGAAAACAGGAGGATTATCACTACTCACGTAAACCGCTGTGTTTTCAAGCACTATCGCTTATTCAAACATCCGCATATAACATCGGCAAACAGGCGAATTTTCAACTCGCATGTATTCGTAATACGAAACAACACAACCGCTAAAAAGCACCACCTGTAGCGAGTCCGAGTGCACACCGGACCACTAACTTCGCCAATAATGTCTTTAACGTTGGCACGTGATAGAGAAACTTTTCGCGACAAAATCTCCCCTTATTAGAGAGCATAATGGCACATTTTGGCAAGGATCACTTTCCGCCACTTTCCTATACCAAGAATTATATCTCGAACCGAGTTCAACGTTTCACTCGAGCAATGCGTGTCCCGACATTCTTCGTAAGCAAGCTACGTAAGAACTACGCAATAACGACGCGCGCGAAAGACCTGGTATTCTATGTATCTACAGGTGCGACTCTCGAAAATCTTTTTTTTATGCATGAAAGTATACTCAGATTGAGATGCAACGAAGAATCTTTGCTAGAGACACAGTAAACACTTCATAGACGCAGGACATGTACCTAGAAGAGATATGTCAAACCAAGCAGATATTACGTCGGACTGGTTGCGCGTCGATCGAGGAGAGACCCGCAGCTGATGAGAGACACCAGCGAACTGAGAGCCGCGCGAGTGAAAGGCGGAGGAGCGGCAAGACACCGCTTAAGTGATGGCAGCAGCAGCAGCAGCAGCAGCAACAGCAGCCTCAGCAGCAATAGCAACCGCAGCGATAGAAGTCACAGCAACCAACGTTAAACACTCGGGGGGGTGTGCAGGGGAGCAAGTCAGTGCGAAGCCCTCTACTATCGTTATATATTACCACCACCACTGCCACTCACCACTACACCACCGTCATCAGCGGGAAGCATAATTCTGAACCAATGCGTCCGTGTATGCGCATCCTAGATCGTTTCGCTTCTCTCTCTCTCTCTCTCTCAATCCTCCTCTCTGCTTCGTCTATCGCGAGTAGTGAATGCTCCGATATTTCTATGACGTCACGCGGCAGAATGCGGGGGCGGCTCTGAATGAAGGTTGTATTTTGCGAGGGTAAAGTCAATTCGGCTCTTTCTCTTTCTTTCTTTCTTTCTCACTCTCTGGGATACGAGGTGTCCCAAAGATGCTGGATGTTCTCTTGAGGTATCACGTATATTCGGGATGAAAAATGAATAAAATAACATTTCTTTCGATAATTCTTAAGGAGAATTATTGAAAGTCAACGGACTCTTCGACTCGATCGAAATTTAAGATTCTGAAAGAGACGACAAAATCTTGCAGATATTTAATTAAAATTGTTCGGTTAACAAATATACATATATTTTATGACGTATAAATTTTTGCGAGATATTCCATCAGAAAATCATGAAAAAGACAACTTATCCTTGTTCAAGGTAAACAGGCCCGGTATAAACATAACTTATTACTTTTTCATATAAAATATCTCCGGCAACATACACGAATAATGATATTAACTTATTTCGATTAAAACGCACGTGGTTCATATCTTTCCCGGAACAAATAACTTCAGTAAATAAAAAATTAAATCAATTTTAAAGAGGATCTCGAGAAAAATGTGGAAGAAAAATATCTTCGTACAAAAATTTTACAATCTTACATGTACTACATTAATGAAAAATAGTAAGAAACGAAAAAATCATTATTTCTTCAATGCTTTTTCTAATGCGACATCAACTGCTGGATGTAACTCCGGTAGAACTGGATAGTTAAAATTTATACAGACTCAAATACTAGCGGAAACACAACAAGACGCAATTGTTTACTTCAAGAGCAAATGAAAATAAGTTAGCAAATTAACCTAAGCGTGACTCGTAGAAATTTAGCGAGCAGTTGTCAAGTTTCCAAGTAATCAGAGAAGGGTTTCAACATTTCTTGTACGTCTAGAACACCCGATATATACTCAGAGAGCTATGCGAACGCGTCAGAGAGCTAGGGGTAGATAAACGCGTCACAGATATATATTTCTGAACACCTACGCGTTTTGTGTGTCGGAGAGGGACAGACAGAGAAGAAAGAGAGAGAAAGTCTGGACCAACGAGGCGACTCGCCAAGTACTATCGATTTTGCCGCAGTCGTCAACCCACGTCGAAACTGGTTAGAATCGCGTTTACGTGCGCGCTATTTCGTCGCAACGAGAATGTTTCTCCCTGGCCGGTTTTATCGCCGTTCGCGCCACCACGAGGCAGAATTTCTGCGATGTTATTTATCGCCGGGGTTTCCCGCAGATGCCGGAGCGCCCCCGAGATTTCACGCCGGTTTTTATCCCGCGCAGACTCGACGACATTACGGCGGGATGCTTCATTGGCGCGTCAATAGTGAGCATTTTGTGCGTTATTTTACCTGTCAGCTGCCAAACGAGGAGCACTCATTATTTGCGACCTATTCAAACGCTTTTTTTTCTCCGCAAACATGTATAATATACGTATACCCGCGCGATACGTATCGAGTATTTTTATTATCTCTATGTAAAATTATCTCTATGGCAAAATTTATCGCGATTTGATTAGAGTGCAGTTTACGTCATGCTGAATTGATTTTTTTAATGTTATTTACAAAAAAATAATTTTTTTCCATTAAAAGAATACACATGTAATTTTAAAAAGTGCATTGACATCTATGAAATTATTCAATCATTCGAAAAAATATTTTTATCGCTGTTTTGCAAATTCCAGAATGTATCTGATTTCATGGCGCAACACTTTTATTATTCCATTATGCATCTCATAATACTATTCCTAACGAGATATATGTAAAGCAGAAAACAACAACATACTTAAACGACAGAGTTCGCAGAGTAAGCTGTGAAATACGAATCAAGTTTCAATTTTATGTTTAATTACGATAGTTACAAAGGTTGGCTCTTGACAGATTACACCGGTGAAGTGACGAATTTGTGTGAAAATTACTGCAGTCAATCAAGTAATGTCGATGGGAGATTTGAATCCAAATCATGGTCGCTGCAAATTGCATTCTCCTTGTAACATTTGCATTCCTCGTCGCACTTTACACGGATGAATCCTAATCTACGATACGATAAATCCGAGGAGTCTCTCTCTCTCTCTCTCTCTCATGTCGCGCGTGACGTGAAATGCGGAAAGATCGTACCCGTCCATCGTCTCATGACGCATCCGGAAATACTTACGTGACGACGCTCGGTGACGTCGTCGTCAAATGCAGACAAGTATCGCGCGGGGTCAACGAATAGCACGGCGTGCAAGACTGGCGAGAGATAACTATCATACGTGCACGTGCAATTTCCCACACGATCACATTTTTATAAATCATAAGATTTATTCATTTATTTATTAAAAAAAATAAAGGAGAAAAAAAACTCTTTTTATGCAAAATAAAAAAATATTTAAAAAGATATATCAATAGACATATATAAAATAATAATACATAAAAAAAATAATAATAATTTAACAAAGACAAAATTCGAAAAATAAAAAATTGAAAAAATTAAACTTAATTTAAAAAATGTATGTAAAAATTAAATAGACGATAAGATTAATAATTGAATTGCACAAAATTATGATTTATTGATCTCTGACTATTTTTGTAATCGGCATTTACACGCGCGGAATTTCACATATGCAAACGATAGAATTCAAAATGTAATCTAATTTTCTTCTATTTTAATTATCAGCTGTCGTTCATTGGAGAATACACGGAGAATATAAAATTTCAAAGGTGATAGCCGAGAATATTAAATTTGTAAAATAATGGAACAAGTTAAGAGTCTTTTTGAATAGAATAAGATTGGTAGCTTTTGAATATGCAAATTATAACTTCAAATTGAATTGAAAAAAAAAAATCCGATGTCCGATTTAGTTTAGTTTTGCTGGACTTTAATTCAGTTTTCCCGAAACACTCGACTTTTCATTCTGCTTTATAATTTTGTTACAGAAGACTAAGCGAATTTTAACAGGTTTGATAACATATTCTCATTTAGTGACGTAACAAATCCAAAGATCTAGTAATAGAACTATCGATCGTTATAACTACTTACAAGAATAAAATCGTAAAATTATTTTTAATGACATGAATGAGGAAAATGTAATCAGACACTTTTATGAGCGCTGACGTTAAAAACTTATCAGAAATAAAATAGCAAATTTATAAGTAGAGACAAGTGTACTTTGATATATCTATTTGTACAGGATGTCTCAAACTCACTCCACGCTACTCTTCTTTGATCAAATTTTAGAATCATTTATTTCTTATTAATATTATCCTTATAAAAAAAAATGTGTCCAAAATATACATATTTTACAAATTATAATGTCTTCGAAAGTAAAAACAAAAGCTAAAATTATCTCTAACTAGTATAATCATTACTCTGCAATGATTGAAAAAAAATAATTAATAAAATAAATAATTAATAACAAAAAATAATTTGGAATTCGAAAATTAATGCATCAAAGGGGAGAGGAAAATGTACTTATAACAAGTGCAGGTTTTAAGACATCCTGTATATTTAGTTGCCGATGAGATAAACGTATAAAGCTAAATTATGCTTCTTTATTAGTGTACGTTTACGACTTCTGGTTCACTCTGAACACGATAAGGAGATATTTTATTGGCAATCGCAATGACTCTATTGAGTGCAATCGCGCGCATAAATTGACAAAACCATAAAATCAAGGCGCCCGAGGATCGAAATGCACTATTTTCAATGAGCCATGTGTTCGCGTATCGCAATCGCAAATGTTACGCGTCGTGCCTGACGTGTCTTGTCGTTAAAGAATAACCAATCTCTCGGTGCGTGGATGACATTCTCTCGCACGCTCTATCGTCATTCTTGGCACACAGGTTGAACATATTCAACCCGCGCGTGCTGTAAATGCAAATTAAAATTAGAATTTTATTAACGTGTATATCGTTCGCTTTAAATAAAATATGAGTATTTAAATTATGTTGTTTGCTCTTGTATATCATTCTGAATTCACTTTTTTAAACTTCCAATATACTCTCGACCTATTGTACATTGCGATACTATATTATTAATATGCCACGCGTGCCGTTAACTTTAATAGAAAATTTATTTCATCATCTTTCAAAAACCCCCTAATATGAAATAAGCGCGAGCAACGTGGGGACACAGCGTAACATCTATTTACGTCTAGTAATGGGAAATCTTTGCACTCTGCTATTGTATCTTGTCATTTTTCCATTTTCTCGCAACTCGCTCCTTCGCCTCGTGATATGAACGGCATGGGGGACACGTAAGCAACAACGCACATCCGATACAGTACATACATCACTCGTCTTATGGCTGTAACGTGTAGGCGATGCGACATGTACGGTGTTGTATATATCGTTGACAAGGGCGCGATGGCAGTCAGAGAGATACGGTTGTCCGAGGAGAACTCGTGTATCTCCGCTCGGAGCGCATCGTTTCCGCATGATTCATTGTCAGATTCTGGCACGCCGCTAGTTCTGTCAAAAATTCGGTGTGCGAAGCTTTCTGCTTCCCCAAGAATTACGATAGAATTAGATTTAGAAAGTAAATATAAAGTAATTTGAAATAAATTTTGTGTATAATCAACATATTTTTAATAATAAAATTACCTTGAAAAGTTATCGATGGTCTATAGTCATTGTCTGTCATTCCTATTGTAAAATAAAATCAACATTTTTTTTCTGCAAATTTCAACAGATAAATCGTTATTAATAATATACGGAATATATCTATTATGTAAAATTAAAAATAAGTGCACATTTATTTTTACACTTTTTCAATTGTTTTAATAATTTAATGAGTTCATTTAGCACAATATGTTAAATTAACAGCAATATGTTAAATTAACACATTAATGTGTTAAATATTTAATATAAAAATTTTAACCGGCATATTTTTTCACCAAGAAAACAAATTTTCCAAGTGTGTAAAGTTCAATTGATGCTCATATATTAGTGTTATCTGATATTCGCGCAAAGGCCATATCTCGTGTACGAACTAATTCTTTCGAGCACAATATCGCATTACTGAATATTAAAATAGCATCACGGGATGTTTTGTAAATTGTGGAATTTTCTCCCATTTTCTCTATCGCCCCTACGTTCGCGGATTAATTACGCGTTTCCACGCCTACGAAATCATTGATTGGAAATGTCGCGTTTCTCGGTATCTTCGTATCACTTTTACGCTATCCATTTCATCCCTGACCTTTGGTTTCATTGCCCCCGCACGATTTTCACGCAAGAGATCCTTTCGGCTGAGAGACAACTGCTGATAATTATATTATTAATAAATGCAGCGAAGAGCCAACGGCTGGACGATCTCACCGACGAGGTAAGCTTATAGCACGCGCGCTATCGAATCGACGCGGTGCTGCCTGGGTCTATAAGATGCACGGTGAGGGATTGATAAATAATTGATCGTGCATTGACATGTTAAAGAATTTAAGAGGTGTATTTGTCGCGGATATATGTATGCGCGGCTTCGCTGTCAATCTGTCTCGCGCAAAAATGTCATAAGCTGGCCTACATTGGACTACATCGGAAAATATATAAAGTCGCGCGGTTTGAAAAGAAAAAATTGTCATCAATTGTCATGGCCGAGCACAAGAGACCTGTCTTTATACGCAGATGCTAGATGCACGCGGCGGATGAGAGACAATTTAATGTCTCGCGTATATCAATTGCGATCGATCCGCGTCCGTGTATGCGATGGAAAGGACGTTTGGATTTTACGTCAAGCAGCGATTTCAATTAGAAAGCCGGTCAGAACAAAATCCGATCTCAAACATAAAAAAGACAAGCATGCGATGATTTTGTCAAATATAAATATTTAGCAAAATTGTGGGAATCATATATCGATAAAAGAGACAGTATTATTTGCTTTTCCTAATAAAACAAATTTTTTTCTGAAATATGTAGTTGTCATCGACTATACAATTTACTACAAAAAAATAAAAGACTAATCAATATACGTACATATAGTACGTACATATCGAAAGATTAATTTATTATGCATGATAATGCGTATTTCACGCAATGCAAAAAATTAATGATATGCGCAATAAAAATTAATAGTATATGCAAGAACCGTGGAAAATACGTAAAATCGCGAAGATTACAAGATACATAGTTGTAGCAGTTATAGAACCTACGGTACAGTGGGTTGGATACAAATTATATGTCTATAGAACGTTATTATAAACGCATATGTGATTCTCAAGTATCGCTAACGATGGCATAGTTTACGGAACTTTCCCGTTTGTAAAGTTAAGCCGGTTGTAGCGCCATGATATTGGAAGACAAAGTGAATGTATTTTAAAACAAAAAATAAGCATCTTTTAACAAAAATATGATGCATTTAGAGATGAAAATTAATTTGATAAAAATACGACATTTAGATATTTTCACAATTGAAAAATTTGTTTTTCTTATTAAAAAATATGATGGTTAAAAATTTTGTGTTAATTAAACTCAAATGTAATAATTATTAAAACAACTGATAAAAAGTCCAAAAATAACATAATGTTAATTTTACATAATAGATATGTTCCCGCATTATTAGTGGAATTTATCGTTTAAAATTTATTAAAAAAAAAAAAATGTTCTATTCTACAATGGAAGTGAGAGTCACTATAGACCGCAAACAACATTTTTCCAATTTAATTTTATCGTTAAAAATATAATAATATTAAAATTTATTATTTTAACATTAAAAATATTTTGTGTTGATTTGACACAAAATGTATTTCAAATTACTTTAAGATTTGCATTTATTTTGTATTAAAATAATAACTACTATATTAAGTACTAGTGTCTCCATTTAATATATCCATGTTATGTTAAATTAACACAAAAAATTGTGTGGACCGTTTGGAACTTGCAATATATATTAAATTTAACACAAATTTTCCAACTGTGTTTCAGTGTTCTATCTCTGATTCCAAATTTCACGTGCATTCTTCCTTCAATAGCACAAAAAATGTTCGCCATTGATGATGTCACGCAAAGCGCGGTTTAATAATTGCACGTGGGCGACACCGAGTCGCGCTTTTCACCGGCTATGCGATTCGCCAGGTTGCCTAATTCTAATAATTCGCCAGGTGCAACTTCGCGTGCAACGAAATAGCGTGCAACCAATTGCGCTCTCGTTTTCCGCGAATTTATCGATCGCCCAACAACAATCGCCATCGGATTTTGATACCTCTAATATTCTAACGGATGAAAGCGCTTTCCTTTCATTTTTGTGCGCGAAAAAACGAGTCGCATGTCAAAGTACAAATGTATAAATTTCAAAATGCCGAAACATCGTCTGCCCACAATCAATACCAGAAATAACAATATAAACGTAATTGAGTTATTAATTAATAGATGAATCTAATACAGAGAAATTCTATACCATATAGAATGTATCTATGAAATAATCAAATCATTTCTTTATTAGCTCTAGCCATCTGCGATAAATTTTTGCATATCTTTTAATTATTTTTAGTGAAACACAATTATATATGCATATATAACTATAGTTGAAAAATTTATATTAAATTTATATTAAATCACATGTCTCAAATGGTCCACTTAAACTTTTATATCAATTTAACATAATATGAATATGTTAAATGGTGACATTATAATAATACTATGTTCATATTTTAACACAAAATAAATGCAGAACTCAAAGTAATTTGAAATAAATTTTGTGTAAAACTCAACATATTTTTAATGATATATATTAATTAATTTGAAAAAATGTTATTGACGGTCTGTAATCATTGTCACTCCTATTGTAGAATAAAATCAAAATTTTTTTTTCTGTAAAATTTAACAGATAAATCCTGTTACTAATAATACAAAACATATCTATTATGTAAAATTAAAAATAGTTTTACACTTTTCTTAATTGTTTTAATAATTTAACATTTGAGTTTAATTAATACAACAGCAATGTATTAAATTTGCACATGAATATGTAAAATATTTAACAATGAAATTTTAATCGGCATATTTTTTACCGGCAAAAACTTACATTCCCAAAGGAAATTAAATTATATTAAACTTTTCAGCTCTTAACAAAATCAAGGAATCTATAGTTAAGAAAGAACATTTGATATAAGCTTCATGTGATTTTATCGTTGAATTATATCTCGAGATACGAAAAAAGCGTAAAAATTCCGATTTATGACTGCCCATCCGAGCTCGATATAGAATATAACAACGAATATCAATACGGAAATATCATTGAGAGTGGATGCTGATTTCACCATGACGTCTGTAGGATCGATCGATACGAAGAACGTACAAGTAAGGAAAGGAAAAACGTCAATAGCTGCGTTGGTTGACTTGACCCGTCGTGTGTCGCGTCAAGAGAATGAGTCGACATGTACAAGTACTTCGGTAATTCGCCCACTTTCTCTCGATTGAATGGACACCGAGTGTACTTAAACAATTTGAAATCTTTCCTTCATAGAGAAGGCGTAATTGGGTATATTTCATCCTTCTCGCATCTTTCAAGTATTCGACGTAGAATATATTGGCCACGCGAGAAAGGCTGAACAATACGCTTCAAAAGCTAGAAACTATGCAGAGTAGCTGATATTTAAGAGGTTTGAAGAGATCCTTTCGAGATAGAGCGACAGATTTCTGCGACGTCTTTCAAGTGGCTAGAAATACCGAAAATGTGAGATAAAAACTATTCAGATTTCGAAGCAAGTAGGATCAATTAAATGTATAAAATGAAAACTAGTATCAATAAATGTATAAAATTAAAAAAAGTAGTATCAATTAAAAGTATATTGCAATATGATAACACGATACTTCTATGCGCGGTGAATCTTTGATACAATTTATAATTTGTTGATTACATTAATACATAATTCCATCGAATGATATTTCATATCGCTTATTATACGTACTATATTTTTTAAATTACATAAAACTTGAAATACAAACAAATAAAATTTATAATTTTGTAGAGGAACATTTCTATTTCCTTTAAATTTCTTCTGGTCCAATCTCATATCAATACTAATCGTTATTCATAAAGCTTAATTTACAAAAATGTTTTAAATCTTCAACGTTAGATATCTCTACAGTTTTGAAAACAGCTTTGAAAAATTCTTGATAAAAAAAATCGCCTTTTCAATACGAAATAATCTAATTAATATATTTGAAATGCGCGTATCTCATTTATACATTGATACGAAAACAGAGCAGGGATTTTTTTTGCCCGAGTCCTTGGCACTTGCGACTTCTCCGTTTATAAGTTAGTAAGAGGCGGACGAGGAGGATGAAAATCGAAATGAATATTCGGCCTTCGCGTACGGACGCGGCGCGGTTGTAGGAGCCGTAACTGGAAAACGGGGTCACCGTGTATACGCGAGTGAAGACGACATCGCAGAAGAGCCGAGGATGTCCCAGTTTCGTGCCACGGGGGTCGTTGCACCCGACTGCCGTCAGCCGGTGCATCGGGTGCGCTGGCGGTTATGTACTTCGAACAGGGAAAAGAGAAAAAGAGAGAGAAAGAGGGATGGTGTTTCGATTTCGCGATCGCGCGCGCATCCGGGAATCGCGCTCGTCATTGTTTCACCATTCAACACATGAAAAGGTCGAGATAGAAGAGACAAGTTGAAATATGAAAATAAAATATAAAGAAAGAGAATATTAAAAAATAAATGTTAAAAAATAAAATATATGAAATATAAGTATAAAATAGAAATTACGATTAAGATAAGAAACGAAAATTGCGGGGATAAAAAAATGTACAGTTTTAGCTTGAAAATATCTTCATTTTTTTTCTTTACAAAAAATATATATATATATATATATATATATACTGCATATGAATATATTGTAAAATCCAATATCGATTAGAATTTTATATAAATTTGCCTTTTTTATTTTTTATATTTTGTTTTTGTATTTTATCGTGTGTCACATTATGAGGTGTGCTTTATATAATTATGTTATTGCGATGGAAAACAGACGAGACACCGTAACCATGTCGAAAACATTAAGTAAAGTACGTCAGATTGAAAGATAGAGAGACAATGCGGTAGAAAGTTTCCCTCGTACTCTGCCAGATAGTCGACCACAAATTGGCAGCAAGTTAAATTACATATCAAATATGAATGTTTATACAGTTGAGATATTCGTTAATGTGGCGCATTTTTGTCTGAAGATAAAAACCATGTGTCAATCCTAGTAGTATTAAGGCTAATTTACCAAACAATCTTGAATAAGAAGAAAATTTTATATTCTTATTATCAAGATACAATTGAAGTAATATTATAGTAAAATAACAAAATATTTCGTTGGCTTGAACATTTTGAGATACGTGACATTTCAAAGATACTATTCTGAGTAAAATTTATGGAAAATTTAATCTATCTTTGACTTATCTTCTAACATTTCCTTTCTCTCAGCAATATCGACATTTTTCGTGTTTATGCTTCGAGTATCTCGAGTACTTTGAGTGTTTCACTTATCAATAACTTGAAATGCGAACGAATAATATTCTCATGTTGTTAAAGTCGATATGCCATTGAAATAGAAAGAAGATATATAAGAGATGACGACGTTCCACAGCGACAAACTTTTATCTACTAAAGAGAAACGCGGTAGGTAAAGCTGAAATATCCGGAATAACGAAATTCCACATCTCTAATTTTGAAGCAGGTGAAAAAGTGATGCAGGTGAAAAAGAAGACTAATCTGCAACATCTTTAAGCCTGAAAAGTTCCCCCTTAGATATCCCACGCATACTTTATTGTTCGCGCATAGATGCCCAAGATTGGTATATGAAATAATAGTTTGCATAATCTACGTGCAAATTACACGTAAACGACGAGTTTTCACCAGGGTTGCCGTATAAAATTACGTCCACGTGGTTTCTCTACGTGGGAGAAAATCGTCTGCATGATGAGGATATCATTTTCCTATATTTTCTTAAAAATTATGTGTAGTATTCAAGAAATGCAAGAAAATATATTTATTACGTGCATTATTTTGATAAAAAAAAAAAAAGAAAATAGAAAAAGTATAAATTTTTCTATCTTATGGAATCTAAAAAATGACTACGTATATTTAAATTTCTCTTGAAATATTGAGCAAATCTAAAATTTCAGAAAAAAATTTAGATATACTTTTATTACTATATATACAAATGTTTAAGATATGTCGCGTAAAAACTTTTCCATTAATTAAATTCAGATTAGATGTCTAATATTTTTTTTTTTCAAAAGAATCAAAATAATCAAACAAAAATTTAATATGATTTTCTGAAATTAAAATGTTAAAGCTAAATTAAAATGCTAAATTCTCCTTTTTCCCCCCATTCTATCTCCTCTCTCTCTCTCTCTCTCTCTCTCTCTCTCTCTCTCTCTCTCGATCGCATATCTTTATAAGTTTGCACGAGAATTAATTTTCTTGATATATAACTAAAATGGTAGATAAATAAAAAATAAATATAAAAAAATAATTAAAAAAATATAAAAAGAGAAAGAAAATGTGTGTTAAAAAAAGAAATGTAAAGAGAGAGAGAGAGAGAGAGAGAGAGAGAGAGAGAGAGAGAGACATAAGAGCTTGATAATGAGATGATAATACATCTCGTATGGCTTGAGAAAAAAAGTTGGTCGAGATAAAAGGATTTCTTGTACATGTATGTTTTGCTACCGCGATGTATGTGCGTGTATAGGCATGTAGACAATTCTGACGCGCGTGTGGTAACACGCGGAGTGGTTACGTGCACACGTGCACGACCAGCTGTGACGTCATTGGTCATTGATCTTCGGTGCGTTGACTAGCGTGCTGATATACGTCCCACTCCTGCATCACATGTCGTACCCTTTTTTCAATCTTGCGCGTAATTTATCGCACTGGGGAGCAATTTACTTTTCCATGTCAACTATTTTTCTACTAGATAATTCTCTTCCCATCGTAAAAACATCTTGATTCGTTGATAAATGTGTTCAAAAATTAAAAACACACGCGTCTGCTTAATTATATAAAGCAATATAAAAAATATCGAAATAAAAATATGTAGATAAAAATTTATAAATGTTAAAATGTCTTTTATTAATTGTCAATTAGCAAAGTATTTAATATTAAAAATTTTTTAAAAATTACGGGATACTTTCACGTATCTAAATATCACGAATCTAAATATTTTAAGAGAAGAAATCAATTAATAATATTACGCAATCATTTTTTGTCGAACGAGTTATGTAGAGTATATGCATGTATATCGGACATGTTGCTATTTTTGGAGATCAACATTCGAAAATTTTTATGCAATTAATTTTATTGGTTTTATAATTTAAACACGATTTAGTTTCCTGTGTGCGCGCTCGTTGTTGCGAAGTATGCGATATTCGTCGAAGCATCCTTGAACTTCATTTCATTACACCTTTGTGATGTAACGTATTTTACAACGTAGCAACATTGCAAAACAGTTATAATATTAAATGCAACAATTATCATAAATTTGCATACAACCCGCATATATTTGCATGTCGAAACATTTAATCTGAATATGGAATCAGAACTTTTGAAAGAACTATAAAGAATTATTGATAATATACAATAATGCGTCAAAACTTGATTTTTTTTATCCTCTATTAAATTAACACGAAACCGGCACAAAGTACATTTTTTATAAAATAGCAATGTATCATATATATGCATATGCATGTATGTATACATGATACATACATACATATATATATATATATATATATATATATATATATATATCTAAGAATAGTAAAAATGTTTTTAAGTCCACGAAAATATTATATTTGTAATATATGCATTATATTTATTATTTTATTTTAGTTAGATGAACAATATAAATGTAATTTATATTGTTAAAAATAAATTATATAGATTATCTTTTACTTAGATTAAAAAATATAAAATTACAATAAATCGCAGTTTATTTTAAATTATTAATTGCTTTATTAAATGCAATCAATTTCATTTCCAATAAATGGAAATTTATCCAAACTAATTTGAAATTAAAATATAGCTTCGCGTTTGTTATTTAGCACTTTTGAAAGTCTAATAAAAGTTCGTTCATTATTTCAATGAAATATGGATAATGGAAAATTTCTACCATCATTAAAAGCCGAAAGAAATTTATTTAGAAATCGTTTATAAATAATAACACGATATCGAAAGCAAAAGTAAAAAAAAATAAGATAAACCCACATCATACATCGATCGCGAGAAGAACATACGAAAAGAAGCCCGTTGATCCAATGTTAAATTATAATTAATCGAGCTGAGTCACTGGCGTCATTGAATCGAGGTCGTTCCTGTTATTTTCGTAAAATACAATTCACGTTATGATACTGATAGGGAGAAAGGGAGAAGCAGAGGGCAGAGGAAAAACAACATTGTATTGATGAGTTGGCAGGGACAAAACGAATAAGACAGAGAAAGGAAGAGGAAAGGACAGTTGTGCGAAGGAGGAATCGAGAAAAAGGAGAGTTGAATGGAAGAGGGGGAAACCCCGAAGAGGCTCTATGCGCTTCTACAGGAAATGTGCCGACCTTGTCGAGGTTACATAGGCGAATCCTTGCTTTGGCTTCACCGATGAAATTCGCAATAGTCAATTATTTAGTTTTCTTTTAGTCATTACCATTATTGCAAAATCATAACACATTCGTCCTATTCTTTTTTATAATTAGTTTTTAATTAATGTAAAATTATCATGATTTTATATGTAATATGTGTGTGTGTGTGCGTTTGGCACACCCAATATTAAGTTGTTTCTTCACAATAATTAAGTTTGCAATATATTAGTTTAATTATTAGGTATATATGCGCGACTAAATTAAATGATTACTACATTCATAAAGCATTACAATAATTTCGCAAAAATCGTTATATTAAATAATTTATTAATTGCGTGATAGATGACAATACATTTTTTTTAATCTCAACATTTTTCAATATATAATATAAAAAAAAAAAATTATTAATCGACGACATTTTGTTATAAAAATGACCAAAATTTAAAAAAAAAATTTACTACAATTTTGTCCATAGATATATAAAACGGATAATAAACATGAAATGTATTGTAGAATATGCTGTATAGTAGAAATAATAATTTATTTCGTGATTACATAACGATTGAAAATAGTTGGATAGTTCGAAATATAAAATCGAGACATGTCGAGAGAACTCGTTTGTTTCGCACAACGAGAAAATGCATTTGTCATCGACGCATAAATAACGTTAGTCGTAAATAAATTTGTGCTTTATCTACTGCACGCTGTTGTTGGTATTATTATATTCACAAGCCCGATGACGCACTACATTATTATACATTACAATATATACATTATTAATAATTAACACATTCTTCCATTTTGCATTTTTATATTAAGTAATTCTATTTCCATGACAATGAAATATCAACTTAACATATTCTTTATCATTCAACCATTGCGCCGATATGCAACATCACGTGCAAGTGAATTGCGGATAGGATAATATCGCGAAACAAACACGACGGATTTATGCTGTCGTAAACATCGCTATGTATTAAATATTAAATGTTAAAAGCGACGCGCACGCGTGCAACACATATCCTAAGACTTCGGCTTTAAGAATCGAGTTCAACATTACATAATACTAATGAGCTTTGCCAAGACCGCTTTCGATTTCTCATCTCTCTCTCTCTCTCTCTCTCTCTCTCTCTCTTACCTCTTCTCTCCTTATCATGTGCACACGTAAATCCGTCACGTGAGTGAATATGCACGTGTAAAGCTATGAAAGAATCGAAAGAATGACATATGATGTGTTATCAACATTGTTACACCCTCTCTAGCAATGATTTGAAACGAGAACATCCTTTGAACTAAAACTTATAATTTTAGAAATTCAATATAAAAAAAAGAATAAGCATATAAATTAGTTTTATGTTTCACGCATTATGTGCTATCGAAAATTAAGTTTATGGACATTATTATATCTGTCATGTTATTCTGTCATACACAGTCGTTGTTTATTGATATTAATTCATGCATAAAAAATAATAATAATAATTAATTGTTTGCAAAATATTGCCGACAATCGAATATGGTTTCAAATTTTTGGTTATCATTAAAAAAGCTCTTTTATCATCGTATTTATTGCACAAGCTCAATTATTTCAATATTTATATCGTCCCACAATTCGTCCATTTTAGTTTTTTAAATTATTTCTTAATATTAAATATATATATATATATATATATATATATATATATATATATATATCTGTCTTAACAATAATAAATCTACCTCGGATTAAATTCCTATGTATGTGTGAAAATCATATCATATTCAACTCTCTCATGTTTTTAATATTGTTATACATTAACATCGTACGCACAATTCATTTAAAAATCTGACATCATCGTGACCTATGATATTTCTCCTTTGACTTCTACTAAGCCATATCGCTATTTATTAAAGTAAACTCTGATACTTTATAAAATGTGATTCGGAATGTACATAGATTTTTTATTAAGAGAATGTATATATATATGTATATATATATATATATATATATATATATATATATATATATATATGAAGAAATCATTCTCACTTTTAGTATAAAATAACTTTTAAAACCAAAATTCCTTTAAAAACAGAAAAAAAATTTCTAAATCTTATATTGCAAAAATTTAGATCCTTGATACTTTCTTGTGTTAAAATTATGATTTTTATAAAATATATATATTACATATATATATATATATATATATATATATATATATATATATATATATATTATATATGCGATTGCGATTATATTTATCATTAGCACAGATTTTAGAGAGGTATCAGAAACGGATAAGTGTTTATCGATGTTTTGATTATTTAATTACTGCTTCTTGTTAACAAATACCATTATGACCTTTGGGTTGTTTACTCCTTATCGAAAACTCGTATAATCTCAGCTCGGGTCAAATACGCGCAATATTGTAATTAATAAACATTTAAACATCTATTAATTTGGAAAGATTGGTGATATTATTGTTATTCACAAACATGATTTCTTTCGATCATTGCGCAAATGATGCTTCGCTATTTACA
This sequence comes from Cataglyphis hispanica, assembly GCF_021464435.1. NCBI lineage: Eukaryota > Metazoa > Arthropoda > Insecta > Hymenoptera > Formicidae > Cataglyphis > Cataglyphis hispanica. Next base: position 5,662,570 of record NC_065955.1, on the reverse strand, counting down.
TACGGGATTTTAAGTCTGGAATGTAGTTCATCAGCAGATAATCATCGCAGTTATGCAATATATGATTTTATACGGAGAAAGATTGTGGCATATTACTTGTTATTTAAAAATATAATCCGTCATTTATATATAGAGTGAAATTATTCGAGCATAATAAATTTCGTGCATAATAAATGACGTTAAGTATCTTAATTAAATATTTATTTTGCATTCAAATGAATTTGTGCATACTTTTGTTTCTTTTTTATATCTTTCTCTCTCTCTCTGTCTCTTATTATACATATTATACATATTATATATATTTCTTTTCTTTCGACATCTAAAATTTATAGCATATCAATTTTAACAAGTTCTTTTTAAATAAAAATAATTATTACACGTTTTTAGCAAAAATACAGAAAACATATCTTCAATTTGGAATATTTTCTAGAGAGCAAAATATTTTTGATAATAAAGATAATATGAATATATATATTAAAAAAAAATATTTATAAAGCAATATTATCTGTCAATTTTCGTATTGTAAATACTTTGCATTTTATATTCGCATTTTTCTAATCATTGCTACCAGATATCGAAAAGCCAATTTCTTCTGTGATGTAAAGGTCAGAAGTTAACAACGAGAACATGTTTCATTCGTGCATTCTTTCAGATATTTCTCCAAAAATAGTCATTGTGTATAGTTAATCATTCCAGCACGACTTGTGCGAGCAACAATATCAATGCAAAGTATGATTATCATAAATTATAATTATTTTAGTGCTATTAATTGCTTGTTTTTTTAATAAGTTTCTTATGTTCAATTATATTCATTACGATATATTTATATATTTTCATCAGTCATCATATATACTTAATTTTTTTTAAATTTTGACACGTTTCTAAGAAATTAAATCCATTTCAAACATCTAATTTGGCTAATACCTGATTTATATGACAATCTCATTATAATGAATTCAAAAATAAATTAGCAAGATAACATTCATATAATTGTGTAAAAACTCAAGTATATAATATAATAACAAAAAATTCAGAAATTTGATAGGAAAAATGTAAATCTTTTCTCGAATAACTCTATATATTATATATAACAAATTGAAACCTAAAATCATTTTTCCAAAACATATTTATATATTAAATTTAAATCGTAATAAATCTCTAAAAAGCGAAATATCATATATTAATTATTACTTTAATTTATAAACTAAAAAACTGGTTTTAAAATGTTAATACTAATTTGAGGAAGAAAGGAAACTTGGAATGTGCGAATAAAAAAAAGACAGATATTTTACGCAGAAACCTTTCATGATCCAACAGATCGAAACAAAATCATAAAATAGGTTTAGTCTTTACGATTCGAGCAGACCCTTTCGCATTAATGATATCGGTGACCGAAGAAAGAAAGAAAGAAAGAAAGAAAGAAAGAAAGAAAGAAAGAAAGAAAGAGAGAGAGAAAGAGAAAACCCGGTTTGTAAAATGATAGCCTTGTACAATTTTACTATCGTCTCGCGAAACAGCAGATGTATCTGATCGAGGTTGATTGGCGACCTTTTCAAAGAAAAGAGGAATTCTTTCATGCAGAGATACGGCTGACAGGAAACAGTGAAAGAAAAAGAAAAAGAAACAGCATAGCCATTCTCTCGTTCTCTCTCTCTCTCTCTCTTTCTCTTTCTCCCTCCCTCTTCTCTCTCTCTTTCTCTAAAGATCAAGTGGCATTTCTCGTTCCTGTAAAGCCGTTGTATTACTTAATTAGATACATTTACATTCATGAAGCGTCTGTTAACGACTGCCGCTTAGCAAACAAACTATAAAACAAGCCGCAATTTCTCGCGACCAAGCTCATTACACGCAAATTATTTTCACGCTCACCGAATTTGCATAATATGGAAGAATACCTAATCCGATCAATACACAGATAAATGCAAAGAAAATTCATTCCAGTATTGAAATTATTTTTTCACATCTCATTGTGGATATTAAATAAAAAATAAAAAATTTAATGCAAGATTTTAATACAAGATTAATATTTTTGAAGTTGATTAGATTATTTAAATATATCTGTAGTAATATTTTTAAATCAACATGAATTTCCTGTGATAACGGCAGAAAAATATTGAATGATAAAACTATTACCATTTATTACGCTATAGCCTGTTATGTGATCAATAATATTGCGAAATAATAAAGTTAGACTGAACTATGATTATCAGATTAATTCTATCTTAATCGATTTTTTTTTTTTAATACACTACTATTACTTATCTCCCTTCTCATAAACACTATGTTGAACTCAAATTTTTCTGCTTTCCTTTTTTTTTGCATGCAACAATTATCTTACGTCTCTAATGAAAAATAAAAATATAGAAGCGTTTTATTTTTTTTTTTTTTTTTTCATCTTCATATGACATCTTTTTTTTTCTAATTTTAATTGCAAGCAGTTACCAAAGAAAATGTACGATTTCTGTAATCGTGGCAGTTTTATAGAAGGAAGTATTCGTACACATAGCTTTCATAAATTTGACAAACGTTCGGCAGAAGCAAAAATTTCATTGCGATTTCTTCCACAAAATAAAATTATATTTGGAGATAAAATTATATTTCATTATTGAACAAATATTTGCAAAATCTAACATAATAGCAATAACGTTACGAGTCGAATTGCGCCAAGATAAAACTTTTACAAGACTCTCTCGCGGTTTGTTTAAATACACAAATTGTGTTTAAATACAAATTGTATGTCGATAAGCAACTATAACCAAACGTGAAGAATGCAATTATGAGAGAATTTTCTGAAAAGGACATAGCTTGTTTCCGCTTCGTCCCTTGTCGTTATTGCGTTGGAAAAAATTTCGTAATAGACATTGATTCTCTCCTAGTAGGTAGATAAGAAAAAAGACTCGACAGAGACATCCGCTGCGAATCATCAACCGCTTTTCATTGCATGTGTGTGTGTGTACACGCTTCGGTATTCCTTCACGGTCAACGCCTTTTCGGTTTCACTCACGCCTGCATGTACATACGGTGACAGAGAAAGAGAAAGAAGGGAAAAAAAAGAGAGACAGATAATAAGATAATTTCCTAATGTATACGAAAAATGCAACTACTGTCTAAAATTATCTAAATCTAAACAATTATCTGTTAAAATTAACATTTTCCATTTGTACTAATTATAAGTGCAGTGAGAGTGAACATCGTCACATCTCGCTCCGGCTTTCATTTCCTGCGCAATTTCTCTCTCTCGTGACGTCTGTGGGTATTAGAGAGGTTTCAATTCTTAAGATCTATCTGAAAACGACTAAAGAACTACTGAGGAATCCGTGATTAGAGCACATTATATATCGGAAGCCCTGATATTTACAAAAATATTCCGTCTGTTAAAGAAAGAATTCCGTTGATATACAAAAAATGCTATTAGAAATGGAAAATAAATATATATATATCACAGTCCGATAAAGATTCCGCGAGTTACACATGTCCATTACACAATATTTTACAAAAGCAGTTTTATATAATTAAATATAATTTATTTATATAATACTTTAAAAAATTTATAAATAATATTTTATGAAACGCAGCTACACCCAACAGTTTTTTTAAACACTCGACGAGAAAGCATCAATGGAGAGAATCTATTAGAAAAATAGTCGTAGTGCGTCATTCTTTATCCGCTCAACGATATAAGAAAATATGTATATTTGATTAACCGAAGCCTCGTAGTTATCGAGAGGTCCATAGTCTTTACGGTTGAAAACTTCAGCTTACGTAACAGCGGCGCGCATAAGCATGAATGTTGTTGACGCATATGCGATTATCAGACTTCCGTCCAAGCTTGGCAATCGGCAGAAAAAATACGACCTGATCGTGAATAATATATATTTCGACGCGGCATAAAAGAAACGCGATGCATCAAATAAATCGCACGACTTATATCGTTTAAGATCCTTTTAGACAATCTATTCAAAATTCGCGACAAAATTCCTCAAATGGAATTTCTACTTATAAATTATATGTGTGGTACAGAAAATACATTTCAAGCACGTGTAAATACGTGCTTGTTTTTTACACAAACATTTTTAACATTTAAATAATATTTTGCGATCAAGGCAATGTGTCTAATATTCTTCCTGAAAGTTGTGTAATGTTATTTCAGTTCTTTGAAGTCAAAGTAATATTAATCATAGTAATTTTCGCTTGAAGTCTTCCCAATATCCATCTTCAACACCAACATTTATAATCGGCTTTACACTTCTTGATGATTGTACGAGAAGACAGTTAAATATCCATCTTTATTTAATAATATTTCTAATCATTATATATGTATACACACAATAATTTTATTAATTATGTATTATTTTATTCTATTTGTGCATATTAATGTTTAAAAAAAAAAATTGTAAGACACTCGTATTTGATATTCAGTCACCTTTTTTTTTTTAAAGAAAACATGCATACGCGAGTGGTAATAGTGCAATTTTATCAGTGATGAGATGAGTCTAATGATTGATAGTGATAAGGTGATGTCGCGATAAAATGACATTAATGAAATACGCTGTTTCTGGGAAACGAGAAAACAAACTCTCTATGCAATAAGACGAAAAACAAGATTGCTCCGCACAGAAGAGCTTTTTCTCTTTTCTTTTTTCTATCAGTCGGTTCTCTATTCGAAATCTTACGCGACAAACAACTATTAAAGTTACATGTACCACAATGTAAAACACACAAAAATCCGATCGAGAAATTACGACGCTTTTATAAATTCCGTGATATATACAATTTTGCCGCCATATAATTATGCCATTTCACAACACGACGTAATAACCAAAACACGCGTAATGACTTGGACAATATGAAATATACTTAACACTGTGACGGCCTCGTTGCGCTTCTGCCCAGATTGCCAACATATTTCGCATATTTTCAACGTCATACGCGATGTTATAGTTACATAACTGAACAACGCGACAATGGAAACAATGCGCAAAATGCAAGTCAAATCGTTCTAGCGTAATGGCTTTTTAATGATTTCCAAATTATCTTGCATAACTAATATTATAAAATAATATACCTAAGCAAATTAATGATTAATTATTAGGTACATCGGCGATAATAAAATATCATACAGCACATAGTATGGAATTAGTTATCAAAAATAAAATAAATAATATGTCAAATTTTATAATATTGCTATTTGTAATAATATATATTTTCTTATTTTTCCGTTTTTTTTAAAGATTTATAATTATACATTATGTAAATTGCATCCATTTCTAAATTGTTTTGATATAACCGTAGCGTTATAAAAAATATGCAAAAAGTATATTCACGTCAAATATATGTATATTTTGCCAAACTAATTAAGAATTTTTAAATTGTTCAACATAGGTAAAGACGAGATCGATCTAAGTTTCATTCAAACTACTACGAAGCTTGTAATAAAATCGGAGTAGTTGTTCCGTAAATAACGCGTCAAAGTAAAACGACGTCTTGTTCTACTATCGTAAACACTTTGTGAAAGGCGACTCCTCGAGTTTCATTTTGCTTGTCATCGGACGTGATGGGACGATTTCGATGTACGTCCTCCGGTGCAACAGCCTCGATCTTCAACAAGTAGCACGATCCGCGTAATAATATAAAAGATTACATTCTATCGAACACTTTGGATTACAATTTTTTTTTTTAATAGATCTGGATTCAGATCAAATATTATCCCTTCAAAATATATATATATATAATGCTACATCGAGACAAAATAAATATATGATTTAATATGTAGATAACACTATATATGTCAAGTATGTTGTCAATTTTATAATGTTATTTTACATCGGCTATATAATAATAAATTATAAAAAATAATTAATAAAATATTCAATAAAGAATTATAATATATCTCGTAGACAACTTTAATTTTGCAATCCCTTTCGACAAGGAATAATTATGAGTAAATTCCCGACGGAGCTAGCTGAAAATAATTGAGGCAATTTGCGAAATCGCTCAGCAATTTCACGAGTCATTCGACAAATACATGGTCGAGAAACTAATTCATATCCATGCATTGCGCTATGATATTTTTCAATATATATACAAATGTACAAATATTTCGCAATTCTTGATTGAATATCGAATATATCGAAACTATTTTAGAAATATACCTCACATATACTAGACGTTAAAATAAAAAAAAAAAAAAGAAAAAACACATTGTGTCTATTAATAAATCACGGAAGATTTGTGCGATAAATTTAATAATGCAGACCTATTCGAAGTAATTTAATTATTATATAAATACACGTTGTTGTATCATCAGAGTATGAGAATAAACTCACATCACAGTATACATTCGTGACTCATTTATAGATCATTCTCCTCTGTTATTCATTAGTTTCAAATGACTAAATAAACGACAGCGAAATGGCCAAAAATGGAGCCGAACTAAAATCGTCGGTATAGCCGGTATTAATTAAAGTACTCGACGAGCTCAACCTAATTAGCCCGAGGATCATTACACGACCAAACATTGCACAAAGATATCGAAGACTTGCGTGAATGCACTGCGTCTTTGACGTAGCACGCAAGCCACAGATTTATGACGTTGTGTCGGAATCCCACGAATGACAATGATTTCGTCTATTAGCATAGCTTTGCGTCGTTGTCAATTTGTCGATCGACCGAGTGGCATTCGAAATGTCGATGCGGATCGAGTCTCGACTTCTATTTCTACTTTCTTTTAAGAATCGCACGCGTTGCGTTTATATGCACAGTCATCATTGTCTGATTTTTTAAAGCTTTTAGTGATTCCACAGTGATTCTATATAACTCTTGCCAGACATTATATTTTCAGTGTTTAATATATTTTCTTTCTTTCCCATTTTTTATATCTAATATATTTACAATAAAATACATCTCTTTTGCATATGTAAAAGTATATATATATATATATATATATATATATATATATATATAAAGTTAACTTATTTTATTGAAAAAAATATTTCTTTTTAAAATAATTTATATTTTTTTAACTAAATTTAAAATTATATAAATATACAAATTTATTAAAATGAATTTAACGATATGAGTCTTTACTCTTGCAGCTTCCTGTTTGAGAATCGTACGATAAAATTATATTTATTCATGAAGATATTTTTCATATCAACCTAAAGCTAAAGTAATAAATATCCATTTGAAAATCTGTGCAACATGCTACAATGTGTTTCACTGGTATGTAATATATGATAGCGATTTTTCGAGGAATAAGCTTAGCGGAAAAACAACAAAGAACTCAAGTTTTTATGCGAATCGATCTCACAACATATATATAAGATATAAATCGCTTGAGTCATAACAAACACAAGTACACTATTACAATATCTTACGTAACCGATCGCTAATGTTAATGATAGTCTACTGACAGACTAATTGCAAGAGAAAGAGAGATACAAGAGAATAACTACCACTCAATTATCTTAAATAGAATTCTATTATATTATTTGCATTCGTAGCATGATTTTATTATATACGCGATTCTCTCATTCATCGTGATATCGCAAAGCGTCGAGTCAATGTGCAATGTTGAAAATTGCGAAGCAGTTAAGTACGCGTGTCAAGTAACTTCCCAATTTTAAATTATTAGATATCTACAACGTCGACAGGGCAAAGACGTGATTATGAAAAAAAACTTCCAAAACGTCAGATAGCCAGAAAATTTCGTAAAGTGAGCGCGACAAAAGAGAGCGTGTGTCTCGCTCGCTCTCTCTCTCTCTCTCTCTCTCTCTCTCTTTCACTCTCTGTCATCGTTATCATTAATGCCATTCTGAAAAAAGAATGTCACGGAAGATTGATTCAGCGGCGAGCAAGAGACTCGACAGGGTATCCTCGGCAAATGCCTTGGCTATTCTAAATACCAGAAAAAGGTCACGTTCGCGGTAAGTATCGGGTTGTTCTGCTGGCAGCCATAATACTGCAACTACTTTGTTGGTCAGATAAACTAGGCTTGTACTTTCACGCGATGAGCGCTCGCGAATGCGCGCCAACTTCCAGTCCTTTTCCCGCTTTGTAGAGATTTCCCTCTCAAATGAAACAAAGAAAGCGTACGCTATAGCAACCAGGAAATGACCCTCTCCTTCGCCTCCTTTGCTCTCGATAAAGAAAGAGATTCTTAATTTCATGTGATATGTTTTTGTTAATTTTTTTATCGTCGATGTTTCATTATACGATACCGAGGCAATGTAATTTGATTTATAACAAAATTTCGAAAATAATAATAAAATAGAAGAATGTTTACATTGCATAGCTAAAAAATTCAGAGAGTTTAATCTCGCATCGTTTCACAATTCTATGGAAATTTTTTTTTTAGTTACATATTTTTACATACAGATGCTATTAATTGAAACAAAAAATTTAAAGAGCTAAGGATTGTGAAGAGAATCTATGTATAAGTGCGCTTTCATTATAATTGACATAAATTTGAAGAAAAATGTTTTTGGATACGCTCTATAAAACTTCATCGCAAATCTAAAAATACGACAAAAAAAAAATAATGTCACATTCCTGAGTATTTTATAGGCAATGAAAGATATTTCGTGAATCACTGACTGTAGTTCTTTTTTATTTTCATACTTTTTCGGGCAGTCTTTTGGAATCAACATTAGAAAGAGATGCACAATAGTTACAAAAAAAAAAAAAAATAGAATGTATAATATATTAAACAAAACATAATATATTGAATCAAAAATGTGAAAGTTGCAATAATAATGATATTGATATAACTTGTGTGTGGTCAAAATAAGAAACAACTTAATTATGTAATTAAAATTAATTACAATACGACGAAGGCCAATATATACTGCATTTTATATTTTATGAGTGCCAAAAAAGAATACGACAATTGGCATATATAGTCTTTTTAATGACTTGTATACGCATACGGACGAGAAATATTTCAAAAGTTTTTTGTTGAGTAATAAACGTGCTCGTAATCTTGCATTTGGTCCAACAGATGCGTATCTCTCTTCATAATGTGTTCCTACATATCGCTATTTTCTCGTTTTTTTTTTTGTTATTAGTTCTTGCTATGAGATGACGTTATTGCCATCAGAAGTAATTTTGTTCGAATAAACATTTCCAAAGCTGATCGCCATTTCTACATGAAATATCTTTCCATCGGCAAAAAAGATGTTGGATATAAAACTATGTTTGCGCATAAAGTCCAAACACATATAGCATAATATTCGCTAGTTCTACATTTTAATATAATGAATAAATCGCAACAGGTTTTTGTAAAATCGTTTCGTAAATCATGATTGTAAAATTATAGATGTCGAAAAGGCAAGAAATACGACAATTATTTATGATTTAGACGGAATTAAGAAACGTTAAACGTTGCTTAATACATTCACCGCCGTTCTACGTTTGCGCAACCACCGTTTTTGTCACCATTGATACATTGGTGGTGAAAGTGTTAAATAGTATCACGAAACCCTTTTTTATGTTTCCGAAAATTCCACACTTAACAGGATAGGTTCGTGTGTTACGTGATGTTATGTTTGTTTTCTCAAATGCGTGGAAAGCAAGAATTTATAATTAAATATTATTATTTTGTCTAGCATAAGTAATAGCATTTATTTTTATTACCAGTAAATATTGTAAAAATTTGCTGTCTCGAAAATTCAAATATAAGCGTAAGATATTTTTTTTTACGATTTCCACTAAATAATAATTAATAATAATTTTCGCGAGATTTGACATTTACGTTGAACGTCTTTGCGAGAGGTTAATAGCGTTTCAAGACTCGTTGACTAGAGAGAAGTTAATGAGTGGCGGCGCAAGCAAAGTCAACACTCGACGACTAGGTTCATTTCACCTGCAAACGAGAGTGTGAAGTGTAGAACAATGTCCGTCTCAGTGAGGCAGTATTTTCTCACATTTGCAGTGATGAGCTTTAAAAAGAGTGCAAATTTATCGTCAATCTTGTACATCTCTGCTGGAGAGATAAAACAACAGAGAAAAAAAAGAATATTACGATAAATCTATTGCAAACGAACGATTAACGCAATACCTAATTTTAAACAATCGCATTCTCGCGATTAATCAACAGCTGTCGAAATGTCCAACACCTCCACGTCTGCGAATTACAGATATTTTTAAGGAGATTTTCTCGTTTAAATCTTCGAAAAATGAGTACATTTTCTAGATTTTTATAGCAGCGCAACAATTTAATAAAAACTTTTTTTTTACAATATTATTAAGTACTTAAATAAAAATTCTTAGCTTAAAAAAATTTTCTCTTTTAAAATTATGCGAATATTTGCAGAATTTCTCTAATTTTAGATGGCTGTACATGTGCATGAAAATGTTCATTTATCATATCCAAAATCAAAAATACAAGTTTTTTTAACATATTAATAGCTATTTATTATCCAAACATTTTTTTCGAAATTTTAAAAAATAAAAAATGGTAACATGTTGAAAAAAGTTTCGTTTTTTTCTTTTAAATCCCTCTATTTTTCAGGGGAATCGAAAAAAAGCTTAAAAAAAGTTTCGTGCATAAAAATATAAATCTGCAAATATTCGCATAATTAAAAAAAAAAATTTTAAGCTGAAAAATTTTTTTGAAATATTTAATAAAATATTGTATATTGTATCGTAAGAAAATAAAAAATTTGTATCAAGTCATTGGGCTGCAAAAAATCTAGATAATGTACTCATTTTTCAAGCGTTCAAAAGAGTATGCCCCTTAAATAATGCACGACAAGGACAACAATACTAACGCAGCTAGCGTTGTGTAGCGCCAATCTGCCGCGTCAGCCGTAACAGAATAAACTCGTTATATAAGAGTGTCGAGAGGTAAAACTTTTCGCGCGACGGCTTACTACATAATATAGACGTAATCGCGTATCTATAATAGCCAACACAGACTTATTTGAGGACGCGCGCGAGTGGGTTCCGCCTACAAATCCGCTCGAAACAATATCGGGGAAGTGCAGACAAATTTATCTCTCGTCCGCCCGTAGTCCATTTCTTCGCGCCTATCGTCGTCACCATTTATTTATTATCACGGTCGCCACGTTACGAGTCGAGATTACGGCACTTCACGTGACATTGGGCGATACTTTCAACAACGTCGAAGAAACAAGAGAATTAGAAAGAGCGGATAAATATAACTCTTCGATAAACGCTTCACATATGTAAAATACAACAAAACACAAAAACAAAATAAAAGAGGAAAAGGATTTAATCTATTGCGAAAAATATCGAGACAATCAGCTGTTAAAAGGAAAAAAAAAAAATATTCTTTTCTTTCATATTTTATTTCAATCACGATATCAAAATATATATTTTTCCATGCTATTCGTTATGAAAAAAATATGTTTACTTAATTGTTTGGTTGCACTTTGTTAATTTTCGTTTATAAGTAATTGTGTGAAAAAGTAAAGTATTTTTTAAATTGAGTTTGATAACGATAATTCTAGTTTATTTAAAAATTTAAATTTTTATGTTTAAAAATTTATGACAATTTTCTTTAATCCTCATATTTACAATGTTATATTTTGTTAGGCTATTTCGGTGAGCACACGGACTATCTAAAATATATTAGTGCTCTGTCTATTCAATTAAAGGATTTAACCAGCTTCTCCTTAAGTAAAAGAATCTGATATCTTCTTTGTTCCTAGTTCTCGACCACTTGAGCAATCGAGAGTGAAAATGGATCTCGACGATTCGACGTTCTCCAAGCGCCCGGTCGTTGAGAATGTGCAAATCATTGCACTCTCACCGTCTCGCGATACGATTTCAATCACTATGTTCGTGCAAATAAATAGAAATAAATATCCAAGGACCCCTATAGATTTCTGAAAATTTTTTAAACAACGAGAACAAAATATATCTATATATTTATGTAAAATATTAAGCGTTCAATGTAAAATAAAAATGTGAAATAATTCAAACAATTTTTTCTATGCAACAATTTCTCAGAGAAACAAAATCGTTAAAAAAATTATTCTTTTTAAATATTTTATAAATCCTTTCCCTTCTGTTCATTGATTCAATATTTTACGATCGAAATGTATTCAATGAATAGACTCTTATTAAAAACAAGTTCATATAAAATGATGAGCTTTGAATTAAATTTATTGTCACGCTTGCAAATCTAATATTAATGAATATCGTATAATGAATATCTTGTTTTTCAATTTTTCATTTACTGATAAAACATATATGTATGTGTGTTTATGCAGACAAATAAAATATAAGCAAATATAAAATAAAAATTAATTTGTCAATATATAATTATATAATTATAATTATGTAATTATATAATTATATAATAAAATATATTATATAATAAAATAAATTATAATATATTATAAAATATATTATATAATAAAATAAAATAAAATTTATTTGTCATAATAACATTCACAATAAATGTTAAGTTTTTAAAATCTGTGATTAATTCATTATAGGTTTAAATAGATAAACGATAACGACTATTTATCGGTCTCTGATCTACTAAACAGATGACAGGTATCAAGTAGGTATCTGACATTGACGTTAAGGAAGTTTAGTACTCGACCTGACGTTATGCCGATAAATGAGACATTGACAGATGAAGTTCCGCGCCGCACATGTGTAATAAAAGGATCGAGAACGTTGATCAGTTCGCTGTAAAAATAACATCGATAAGAGTGACATCATTGTTTTACGTTGATATTGACGTCAAACTCGGTAACTATGATAACCGTAATGGATGGATTATAATATAGACAATATCAATGAAATGTATAACGCGATTTTATCAAACTAAAATAATGAATTGGAAAAAGAATGAATGATAAAAAGATCAACTCTTTACAAACACATCTATCAATTATGTTTCTCAATCAAACAGAAAACTGTGCGATACGAGTAGTTAATTCCTGAACTTCCGTGAGAATTTGATTTAGATTATTCGGACTCAATTCTCTCTTTTTCACTCTGAGATATTGCTTCAATTGCGAGAACATTATTTCGGAGAAAGGCGATTGTGTAATCGGATTTCATAAATTGCACAATTTTTACATGTGCGATTACAAGCTTACATTCAGGACTGGCAAAATTCCACATTTTTGATATAATAAATAGAAAATGTTTTTATCTATATTTACCAATTTTCTAATTTAAGTTTTATCCAAAGTAAAATCCGTAATAATAAAGATTACGAATCGATGTAGTTGACATAGTAAGTAAATTAATTTTTTGTTAGATATTAAATTGTGCACAAAATTAGCTCTATATTGATAAAAATTTTTAATTGTTACTATTACATTTCTCTTATTAAACTAAAAATTAATATAAAATTTAGTAACTTGTATTTCTCTAAAAAAGTTTTTTTTTAAAAATTTCACATATTAATTTGAATTAAAAAAAAGATTATTATATTAATTTCATTTTTTTTAACTATAGTAATTAAAATGATTTATTAAATAAAGCAAAAATATCTTTTTGCATAAAATTATATAAATATATTTTAGTTATATTAATTATATTAGTTATATTAGTTATTTTTATAATTTTTGCTCGTTTATTCCATTGGAGAAACCGGAATTTACTATAGGTTTTTCCACTTACTAGACTTCTTCGATCAACCTATCAGTCGCGGATTATGCGATCTAGCGCACCTGTTGATATGGAGACACGGTACTTAGCGCGCGTCTACTACTTTGACAAGAATACGCGAGAACCTTGACAGAAACACGGCTTTCTTCTGCTGCGAATGATCGCGCATTGCAATGTCAACAATGATGATTCGACCCAATCTGCTTTCCGCACACGAATTTCACGGCCAACAGCGGTGATTCGATCGAAACGAATCGATGATCGATGATCGTGCCGAATTTCACAGCGAAGGAAACGCGCTCCCTTGACAATCCCCCGTGACGCAACGCGAGCAAAATAATCGCGTAAAATAGATTGCTGAAAGGGACACAAACACTTCGACAACGCATCGGAAAATTTCTGTCAAACGAAAATTGCTCATCAATCTTCATCGCTTATAATGATGTGTGTAACACAAATTTTTTTCTAGAGAATTTTGTATTAAAATTTTATATAAAAAAATTTAAGAATAGTATAAGATATAATATAATATAAAATAATAACATATATATAATAAATAAAATGACAAAAAATAAAATTATTTAATATTAAGCATGAAATAAATTTTGAAAGATTAATTTTTGAACATGATTTCTTTACTTAATTTCCAGTAAATTAAAAAAAAAATGTTTAATGCCAGAAATTTTAAAGATACAGCGAATAAGAGCAAAATGTCTGTTAAAAGAAGCTACGCGAAAGAATCTCCGTTATCTTTATCTTTTTATCTTCTGGGTCAAAACTGAGAGAAAAAAAAAATGTCAGTCACGTCGCGTGATAGCACAGCGGAAGCACGAAGAGGAAGAAAAAAGGAAACCGCACAATTAAGAAAAAAAAATGCAACATACAAAACTGACATCGCTCACACACCCGATTTACAAATCACAACGAGATCGGTTATTGCTCACCTCTCGCGCATTTCCTCACGTGCATATCACGTCCTGGTACGAACCTTGAAATCTAGCCACATTCCTCTTTTGCAGGATTAAACTAGAGCGTTCTCGCGTTAAAGCGCGCTGATGCCGAGAAGAGAGTGAGTTGATTGGTGAAATATGTGTTTACCGCGATCGTATATCTCGTGTATTCGTTATCGATCAACTTGCAATCGTTCCACTTCTCTATAGATCTTGCAGCGAAGCGTCACGAGCCACTGTGAGGTATAAACGTCATTAACGGTTAGACGAATGTAATTTGTGATAAACTTGCAACGTGCATCGCTTATATTTACATCATCTACGTATACCGTACAATTCTTGTAATATCTGCACCGTAATATTTTTGCCAATAGTTTTACATTTATTTATGACTTAATCAACAATTGATGACTTAATCAAATAGTGTCGTCTCACTCAATCAAATAAAATATATTTCGAAATCGTTAATTGTCTTTTCGATGTAACGTTGTACTTTCTTTATAAGTTATATAACTAATAAATTAATTGATAAATTTCAACTAAGTATGCTTGAACGATTCTGATTTCATGTTATGTTATATCTTATGCAATATTGTTTTGTAAAAAGAATTTCATATTATATTTCATATTATATTTATTATTTATATTATGTGCCTGATAACCAGAAGTAATTAGATACTATCTATACCAGAAGTTAATTATTAGCTATCTATACCAGAAGTTAATTATTAACTATTCCATAGTATATATAAAGTCAACTTTATTATAAAAAATTAATAAAAATATATTATTTTCTCTCTAGAAAAAAAAAACAAGAGAAGAAAAAAACAACCATGTTTAACATTTCACGGTAAATTTCTTGCGAACTAAACTGTAATGTTTTTGCACTGTAAACTGTGCTTAAAAAAAAGAAAAGAAGTGTTATCTATGGTTATATATTGTTACTCGGAAGAAGAACTTGATACGTACTTAGTTTGCGTATAAGGGAAAGTCAGTTTGAGAATACATCCTTATTTCTACTTTCCATGTAATACCGTACGCTCTAACAAAGATTTTCTACCGAGAGAAAACTATATTGCACGCTCCAATTCTACATTGTAGAAAAGAAGAGAAGAAAAAAGAAATGCACATGTGCATGAAGGAGACACATGCGTAAGACACGTGATCGCGATCGATGGCGAAACCGCGCGATGTTAAAGAAAAATAATAAATATCGGCTATCAAGGCCGGAGAGACGATCGAGAAGGATATAGGCAGGAAGGCGCGAAGTGACAGGGCCGGTGAGAGGACGAAAAGAGAGAGAGAGAGAGAGAGAGAGAGAGAGAGAGAGAGAAAAGATACTCTTGCGATAACGCAATTCAGACCACTTTCGGGGCGGTTTTCGCCGCGCCCAACATTCGACGGTCTCTAATTGGCCGCATGACGAAGTCGTGCACCGAGATAAGTATTTCGCCTCGCTCGCCGTATTTAGATGGACATTAATTATGCACCTTTACCTTAGACGGCCGTCACCTGTTTTGAATCGGTGCACGCGCATTTTATACATCTTACTTAGGCACAGGCGCTCCAAATATACAGGGTGTCCCATCTTATGCTATCTTATCATCGATAGATTTCCCCGAAATGATTTAAAGATAAAAAAAAAACATTAATGTTAAATTGTCGATTGTATGATAAATCTTATCGTTGATGAGAAACATTTAAATGTATCAATTCAGGTAGATAAAAATTTGCGTTTATCGATATATTATACAGTATCTGTATTAATTTTCTCAAAATAGATGGTTTTTTAGCTATGATATAATATTATGCATTAATTATATATAATATATAAAATCTAGAAAAAATTTAAGATATGCCTCGGCATATGGCCTTCGACAACTGGATTTGCCAGTTTTAGACACTTTTCATTTAGCAGTTATCGGCCTCGACATTTTAAAATCATCTTAACAATTACATAATTATATGATGGATATGACGCAGTCACCCTATACATGCAAATATGAAGCAATATTTCGAAGAAAAACAATTGTTTGATGCTTCTACAATTTTCTATTGCTTCTGAATATCAATTCTCAAAAAGAATGTTTCCCGGAACTGATTGCGTTAATTATATATTTGTTTTTAATTAGCTCGATTGCAATTAGTAAATTATTTCGCAAACTTTATTAACGTGAAAAAATGATTCGTGAAAGAGACGCTAACAATAATCGATTCAGTATATTAAGTATACATGCATATCGTCGAATAAATATAATTAAACGATAAATTTTAATTATGATAAAAAAACTTCAAGCGAAAGTAACATTGCATGTAAGATATACTGCGCTTCCTGGTAATCAGAAAACTTAATCGATGTTATAATCTAACAGAGTAGCCAAATGAAAAAAGTAAGAAAAGTAAAGAACGAGATTTGGGATTAACCTACTACGCTGAAAACGTGGCTTTAAATTCTTCATCAATGCATCATAATGCTGTTTTCAACAAATTTAATTGCAACTTTTAATACGTTATTTAACGTTAATATTCAATCACATATCTTTTCTTTCGAATTATAAAAAGAATCGAATATTGTTATCATTGATAATTAATTTTATGGTTATATATATTGCTTTTATAAAATATATTTTATTCATCACGTTTTTTTTTTATTCGATTCTAAAAGCAAATGATTCAATCAAATATCACAAGATCGAAAAAGACTTGGAAAGAAAAATTTTGAAAGATTATAATATCGAGTTGAGAATTCAATAAAGAGCAATAATATTTAAAGTCAATTATTTCCATAGCGCATGATACTTTCTGTGATTGTGATAAAATAAAATTTACATGTAATAATACATTTCGAATAGAATTAGATTCCGTAGGACGTAGAGATGCAAAAGAGCTTTAATAATAAATAGTTAATAGTAAATATACAAAATATAAAGATACAAAATCATCTAATCTTTACGCCAAGACTTAATAGCTGTTGTAATATGTCTAAACGAGCTTTATTATAAAATTAAATGGTTGGATAAACATTGTAGACATTATCTATAATTTCGCAGAATCAACTCGCATGTGATCTGCGAATACTAATTCTAATGAGCAAAAAATAAAATCGACATCAACAACTATATCTATCATAATTATTATTTATTCTTCTGGTAATTCCACTAAAAATGATGTAAGCCTAGAAATATATAATCTTTCTCACAAGAAAATGAAAATCTTTATACCTTTTCCAGGTAGAGAAATCCTGTATAAATAAAAATTATAAGGGTTGTTTAATTAATCTACGACCGTCGCCCGTAACTACATATTTTAATAATCTCCATGGATTTTAATTTCAATGTTTATACAATTTATTAGAATATTTTATCCGAGAGAAACGCTTATGACATAATTTTGTTTTATATTTCAACGTATAAAAATATCGAGGTGCATTAATGCCAAGAAAAAAAAGAATTGAAAAGAGAATTTGTTTAGTAATAAAAAATAACAAGGGAATAGATATAAAAATTTAGAACGGATATAAAATGAAAAAGCACAGTTGATTTGAGCAAGCGAATAAAAAGGAGATAACAAAGTCAATGAGAACGAATATAAATGTGTGCTATTTGTATTTGTGCAATAAATAAAAATAGATATAAAATGAAATATATGTGTGTAATGATATGCATTCTATTTGATTTCTATATACGTAATGATAGTCGCACTTGATCTAATGAATAGCAAACACGTGACACGTTTAATTCATAAAAATTAGAATGGAGAACGAGACATATTAAATGCATAACATTGCGACAATGAAAGAAAAACGATTGATAAACAAGAAGCATGCAGATGTACGCCTCGCTCCATAAGTAATATTCGATCGCGTGGAAAAGATAAAGAAAATAACGCAATATAAACATCGTGTATCAGCAAGCGATGCATTAAAACGAGCCTTGATAAATACCGTGATAAATATACCCAGAATGCTATCGTCCGAGAGAATCTATATATCTTTAAAACCAACCCATAATAAATATTCTTCCTTAATAGAAAATTAATTAAATATTGTCTTCACAAATTTTCTTGAATATACAACTAGCTAAACTGAATACCTTGTTAAAATTAAGTTAAAAAAAATTGTAAAAGTAAATTTAAAAATAAACAATTCAAATAAGTTGTAATAATTCTTTAAAAAGCGATAGAAAAATGCTTATTTTTAAATATATATTATTAAATATTTAAATATATATATATATATATATATATATATATATATATAGTATATACACATATTAAAAAGAAAATTAAATATGTATATAAATATATATATATATATATATATATATATATATACACAATATATATTATTAAAAATGTCTCGATTAATATGATTTAAAGCGTACGACTTACTTGTGCTAATAAAACGCAATGTAAGAATGAGAAAATGCGAATCAATTTATGCGGAGTCGCACGAAGTCAAGGGAAAAGCAACACCGTGGGATATTCGAAGCGCGAGAATGGCGAAAGAATAGAAAATTAGACAACGCGTTCACAGTTTGCAAACCTCTATGAACTTTGTTTTAATCAATTTTTTTTTTTAAGTATCGATAGTATTTTACATACCATTTTATTTATTTCGATTTTTATTCCCACCGAATGAGATAATAGTAATTTATATTTAAAACTATAAATGCTTATTATTTTTATTTGCCACATAATACGGCAATATAAATAACGACGTAAATAACGGCGTGATTTCTCATAGCACAATCCTCGTGAACAAAAGGCGCACTTGACTTGCCGCCGCTTACATTATACGGCGATTACGAACGTTAAATAGGAAGAAGAAAGATAGAAGAGCAAATAGAGAATGATCAGGAAAAAAGAAAGAGAATGGTGGGCGCGGAGATATTACGCTTTGACGATGGAACGCACATAAGTGCACATTTTAATGTCAAGGAACACGCGCGCGCGCACCCGTTTTGCAACAATACGAACGTGGGCTAACCGTGATAAATACACAGTAGCGAATGCGTTCGTAGCGAGGATATTCAAATCACAGTAGCGATAATATTTATCTTGCATGACGAAACGGTCCAGATAGAATTAATCCTTACGAGCAAAACAATACAATATAAAAAGGGCAATCTGTGTGCCAATTTACATTCGTATTTTGAAGTCGGCAATTTCGTAAAATATATATGTTTATCATGTTACATATATCGAAGATATTTTAAGAGTCATCAATATAACGAATAAAAAAAATGTGTTTACTGATTCAACTAATCAATATTAAAATAGCTATTATTTCAGAAAATTAAGAGATTTTAAGAGAATTCTCAACGTATCTTGACGGAAGCTTTCGTTTCCGGTTAGTCCGCATTTTATTATAGTAAACATGTTAGTTAATGTATAGTTTGGATGAAATCTTGGAAATATTGAAGCAACATACTGTATTCGATTCGATTATCTAGAAAATATTCCGTATTTGTATGCACACAAACAAACCGGAATCGAAAGTTTCGCTCAAATTTTCGAATTACGCATTAAACATGTAACCGTGGCCTTATCCAACTGTTCAATCACACGAATTCCAAAACTTGACCTTCGACAAGCTGAATATACATCGTGTATGTACAACAAGTTGCTTGAAAGCAGATTATCGGAATGTAAACACAGTTTAGAAAGGGAGACGATCGAACGATATGAAGACGAGAGATTAGTGATTAATATCTGTGCCTAGAATATTTGCTTCCGGAATTGTTCATTTAATAGCTCATACAAATTATACACACTTAAATTTTATAGCAATTTTATAGCAAGTTATTGATATTAATTAAATTTGATTTAATATTCTCCCAAACTTTATATATATATATATATATATATATATATATATATATATATATATATATATATATATATAGCTACAGTTTTTTGTAAAAAAGAAAAATGTTTTTTTTTTTCTTAAAAGGAAGAGCATAGTATCTTTTATTGAAATATGTTGAATAAAAAAATACTGTATGATTTAAAAAACTCTAAATCTACTACAATCAAGATATATTTTTATAATTATTAACTTTAATTTTCGCGATAGAAAATTTATTTAAAATCATCTTACAGATCTTGTAAGAAGATTATACATACACTAGAGTCTAAAATCTCGGTACACATTTGCTCCCTTAATTCCAATAGCGGTGAAATTAGATACATATAGCGCGGATTTAGATATCGGAAGGGATTCTTGGGGATAATAAAAGCGATGACATCCAACCACGGCCTCGCGCGACACGTGTTGCAAATAGAACAACGTTGCACAACCTAGATCATATGCCTGATATTTTCGAGAAACATAACTTATTACGCCTACGTCAATATACGCGGTGTGGCGAGCAACAAATGACCCGTTTGATCAAACCAATGTCTCGCGCACCATTGTTTAGCGTAATGTAATCGGCCGTTCTGGAACAGCTCGGCGCGCACTGTCGCTTACCCGAGTCGGATTTATTAAGCTTAATATGCACAGGAGAAAGGTTACGCGCAGAAAAGAGTTATGCGCGGAGAACGCATGGGTGATCTATTAATAATGATGAATAATGGACGTTGGAATTATGAATAAGAGAAACGCGAGGAGAGGCTTACTACAAGAGGCCACTGAATCTTTACACGACGCGAGGAACGAGCGTTAATGATGCATACCGAGACGTCTTACATTTCTCGCCTTTTTCTTCCCGCGACAAATTCGAGGGATTTTAACTTCTTAAAATTGCGATGAGCTACATTACTTAATTTAGGCAACCTTGAAATCACGTGAAAGAATCTTACATATCCATCGCGTATACCTATATATATATATATATATACATATATCGCATCATAATGTATTGTAGTCACGATGTTTAGCGATTGCTATCTCTTTTAAAATGACTGTCATGTGTCACGTGTCTAGGCTGTCTAGATGGCTGTCATGCCACATGTCTAATTACAAAAACGGCGATAGAACTCGAGCGCGAAGTCCACTCGCAAAGATCGAAGTTCGATCGACGATTAGGGTGGTATCGCATGAAGAATGACGATGCGATCAATATTATTGCCGGAATTATCGCCGTGTTAGAAAAGCATCAATATACATACTCGGTAAGATGCAGCACGATGAAAATTGACGATGCAATAAAACGATATGCCACAAACGTAAAATCAAATTACGCTAATTCACGGCGTGGATGTAAAAATAAATACGCTACATGTCGTTTATTGCGCGAAGATACGCCGATCGTAAAGTTGTCCATCTATGAAAATACGGCGAACCTCTTGATCTTTACGCATTGAGTACAAAACGATTCGGATTCCCGCGCGATTTCGGTGCGAAGTCTTCTCGTCGACGTAATTGTTGACAAGAACGCGATCTTTCAGAGTTTTACGATTGTGTCATCTTCCGTCACAACACAAAATGCGACGCGGATCGCGTGCGTATGATTTTCACTACATAAAGACGGAAGATGCATGAAAGGAATTGGTACGTAAAGTTTTAATATCGCAATAAACTCGTGTTTATTATATCGAGATTATTTAATATCACTTTAAATTATCTGACATACAAAATAAAATTCACAAAAAAAGATACTTTTTTTCAGCAAAATAGATATTCAAGTGTCATGAAATGTAACTGATTAAATTGACCATGAAAAAATAATTACGTTAAAGAAGCATTAATTAGCATAATATATGAAAATACGTTGCAAGTAAATATGTGTTATCATAAATTTATGAATATGGATAATCAGTAGGAATAGTTATATGTAAATAAAAGAGAACATATTTAAGAATGTAGATATCGTAATAGAGACACGAATATACAATCTATTGCTATCTATTATATTGCTATTGAAAGCCATTTCCTATAGTAACTAACAACCATTATAATTTAAAAAGTTAACAAATAAACACTGTATTTACAATTTTATATGGGCGGCACCGTAATTTAATAAATCTTAATGTCTAATCTAAACCTAACCGGAAATTGAAAAAAAAAAAAAACTTCGTATGACGGAGAATGGCAAGATATGAAAAAAATCCGAAGAAAGGAGGAAGTATATTCGCGAAGTGAAAGGCGGGATTGAGCCGTTTAAGTGCGAAGATTACCATGTCCAGGTCGATTGACAAGCACGTCACGTTCCAAATTGACGGCATTCTATTGTCCCAGGAACGATGAAAAAAATTGATTACAACGAATCACGATGAAGGCATCGTTACATCGACAAAAAAAAAAAATATCGTATGCGGAAATTAAACGGATCGATTGAGTGAAAGGCATCTTAAGAATCTAACACATTGCACGATAACAATGTTCAAGAACGCGAATCTTCGACCGGAAATTCGGGTGAGAAGCAGGGTCAAGAAAACTTCAGGAATGCATCATAATGCGATCTCGCGAGAAGATTCTCGAAGAAAGGAGGAAGTGCTTGGATGAGTGAAAGGTGGGATCAGAAAAATCAACGACGAGATTATAACACGAACTCTTCGCTGTACGTGCACGTCGTATCTCTCTTTCTCTCTCGCTCTTTCTCTCTCTTGTCGCGCACGTAATGTCGTTTATCTCATATCGCTCTTTAAATACGAACCGTATACAGTGACTGGGATAAAGTCGATACTCTGGACACGGCACATTCCCCAAATATATTCACCGTATCGAAACAAATGTAATGTTATATCAAAGTGTGACAATATAATAAATTCGACGCATAAATGTGTCATTTGTATATTCGTTCAATATTTAGCGAATAAATAAACTATATGATCATAGAGAGTTAAACAAAAATGAAATGTATTTATTGAAAAAAAAAAATTCCAATATTATATTTGCATTTACTTGCACATTGGAAAAACTATGTGACAAAATTATTATAATAATAGTAAATTTATTTTTATAGAAAGTAATGATTATTTTTACTTTATTCTTATTAAAAAATTCATTATTTTCCAATAGTACATAAATATTAGAAAAAAGATTGCGACGTATTTTATAAATATAAATTTATGCAATATAAGAAGAACTTCATGTCTGTCTGTTTCTTTCTCTCTCTCTCTCTCTTTCCTTATATATGTAAAATAATACAAATTTTAAAGCAATATTTTTCATCCTTGCCTTACTTTTTAATTGTCAAACTTTTTAAATATTAATTATGATAATACGTAAACAATTAATTATGCAAGTGAGTTTTTGTAATATTGTACTTTAGAGATAAACACGCGACGTAGCTCTGACGTGGCAACACACATCAGCAAATAAATATATGTCACTTGAATTAAACGAGCTTTTGTACTTGCGCGAAACAACCTGTTGACTACGTAATCAATGATGTGACGCGCCATGTGCGTGTATTATTTGCACATGCGCTGCATCGCGCCACGCATTAAGGTCTTGACAAATCTGCTTAAGATTCCTTTGACACTTTCCTCAAACAGCTGACATAAATCGACACAATGCTATCTATCTTCGTGCGAACGATGTTAAAACGATTAAGAGTAGATCGCAATGAGAGAACGACGAGCTGTGAATGCGCGCAAAAGAGCGTTTGTCGCAATCATTATTCACTCCCGAGAATTATTCCGCTCGCGCTATTTCGTCGACAACAATTCGCAAATGTTAAAAGAAATAAAAACCCTTGATTCGTCGCGATAAAGTTCCAACTTCGTTTTTCACGCGATATTTAGATATCATTCTTATATACTGTAAATACGAATCTGTGTTAAATATCTACTAACAATATGAATTAAGTTCTGATAATGTCCGATTATTTCTTGCATATCCGATTGTCACGAATAATATATGTATACAATATACAAGGTGTTCCAAGTCCAGTCAATAAACTTTTTTGTTCCAATTCAATTTCCTATAAAACCCTAAAGTATCATTCACCTGACCTGGAACACCCTGTATATCAAATGATAATGAAATAAATGAAATAAATCAATTTGTTCGTAATGCATATCTATTCGATCGTTCACGACGGTCGGCAACGATCGGAATACAAAGAAAAAATCCCTCTCTCGAAGAGAGAGGAAAAGAATATATTAGCGGAAGCGTAATTTGATCCATGCTAATGCTAAGTTTACGAGAATGCTAACTTGTTTGCCAGCTTATAATTAGTCATTTTATCTAGAGATGATTAGCTATGAATCACAAAATTTTCCGTGAATAAAACGTTCGTTAATTGCTTGTCTAATCTACAAAAAACACACAGCGTTTTACGTCATGATGAATTTATTAGTAGATAGGAATGATTTTCGTCTTGCTTTTCTTGGAAAAACTTGATGGAAAAAAATTCGATGAAATTCGCTTCCATTTTAACGTCATAAATTGACACATATAATTGATATACCGTGTATAACGCGAAACAATCTCGGTCTTTTTTTTTTTGCGTGAAAATAAATCGGACGCTTTTAATCTCTCCGCTTTGCATAATCACAATCAGTCCTCGCGCTGCGGCGTAATAATTATTTTACCATATTGTCGAGGATACTCGTTTAAAGGCATGGTAAACAAGTCGAGGCAGCTTTAATATACCGGCTTGTGCGCAATCGCACGTAACGAATGAATTAACGTACATAGATTACGTTTGCTGGTCGATCCGTCAATTCGTTGCATGTAAGATATATCTCGACCTTGACTATTTTATTCCCGCGAAATATTCCTTGAAATATCACATGTATAAACAATGAGACAATCGTATGCGCGCGTGCTCGAGCTAGTTATTCCACTTCTTTACCCTATACTTTAATAATAAACGAATTGAATTGCAAATTATAAAGTGTATATTTTTTCGGAGTTTATATAATTTAAAAAAAAAAAAAAAATTCTTATAAACTATTTAATATCGCAGAGACTGCAATATCTTATATATATATATATATTTTTTATTTATTATAAAATTTTATTCTTTAAATTTTAATATAATAAACTGTTCTCTCTTTTTATATACATTGAATATAAAAACTTATTTACACATATCTTATAAAACCAATTATCATAGAGTATTAATCGTTATAATCGTTACAATATAAATATAACGATTGATTAGACATTATTTTAAAATTATGAGAATTATCACTAATATTCTCAAGAATTTTAATAATATCAATATCATATGTCAAATTAAGTAAATATATGTTTTTGCTACGTATATAAGATTTCCTTGAATCTAACATATCTGTGCTTATTAGAGCGTACATTGTTTTAAATCTATTTTTAAAGATTTTGAGGATCTAGCTAGTTCCGCGTTTGAGAGGCATAATAAGGTAATTTAAATTGCAGAGTGAAAGTGAATTGTGCAAAGTGAACTCGCCATCCTATAATTATCTCAGAAGAATGAAGAAAAGCGAGTTGATTTCATACGTAATATCGGATAGATGCACTGGCGAATCGACAATCACCGATTAATGAATAAACATTGAATTTCCACACATGTTATTTATATAAAATCAGGCGAATAAATCTTTCCGAGAAAAAAAACCGAGACAATTTCGATTTTTGATTACTACACATTTACCAATCAGAAAGCTATCATTTATTGAAATTAAATCCGTCAGTTGCAACATTTTTTTCCAACATTATCCATCTGAGTGATACAATTTCCGTTTGACATTAATATATACAATACCGTGAAAATTTAAATCCCGATTGATATTTAAAATTTAATTTACGCCACAACAACCGTCATTATTATCACGAAGAAGTTTAAATTGTTTCCTGATCCTTCGCCGGTGCATTTACCCTACGTGTGTTTGCACAGAAAAAGGAGTATGCATGTGTGTGTGTGTGTGTGTGTGTGTGTGTGTGTGTTTGTGCATCGACATATACAAAGCCCGACGTGAAAAGTTCCGCTTGAACTCGGCGAAAGATATGGGAAAGGTCACGCGCGCGCGCGCGCTGCACATTCTAGAAAAAGCGCGATCGTTTGTTGGCAAAAACGGGCAAGGATGCAAGCGACGAATGATTTCCGAAAATCATAAATCTAAAAGCTAAACTCGAATGATTCCGAACGATAGTTTCAGCTTACACGATGACAAGTGTCGACACCGTGAGCCTCAACTCGATTAAAAGCAACGAGCACCGTGAATTTTGACACGCGAGACACCGATCGAATATCGCAGGCGTAATCGCGACAACTTCGTTCTTGTCCGGATTTTCCGAACCGATTTTCCACCCCGAGTCGCCGAGTACGCGAGGAACGATACGAAGGGCTAACATATGGCGAACGAGATTAATATAATATCATGAAGCGTTTAGTACTTACAATGTGTACAAGCCTTCTCCTTCTTGTTGTCGTCGGGACACTAAGGTCACGGCACGTTTCACTGATCTTCCGAGAGATCGGAGTGTACTGTCATATACGAATACGTATAGTAGATATTACATGTATTATCCGGTCCGTTAGTTCTGCTACGATAAATAGCTTCTTATCGCGAATACTCGCTTCTGAAGCCAGCACTCTCGATTCGTTTATTTCGATGTTTACTATAGTTTACAATAGATGGAACAGAGGGACTCGACGAATGTTGCGCCGAAGTTTCGCGCTTCTCGGAACGGTGTGTCGTTGAATTCGTACGCCACCAGGGATTCGAACACCGCGAACACTTGTCGCCCTACGCGTCTGGATTCGCGATTGAATCGCGAGAGATCAAGTACGTCTCGCCGCCCGTCTCCGGGCAGAGACTGAACCGTGAGACGAAGCCGGAGAGTTTTGTATCACGAAAGCCGATGTACCGATCTCCTCTCTCTCTCTCTCTCTCTCTCTCTCACCCTCAATCGTCCGTCGATTCACAAGCCACCGCTCTATTCTCGCGGACTCGTCGAAGGGATCGAGAGAAAATGAACGTTTCGATGTGTCTCGTTAAGGTACGCACAGGTGGAAATGTATACGCGTTTATAATCGGAACGAGATGCAAATAGATTTACACGTCTATAACGCCACAAGTCACCGCGGCGGATCAACTGACACTGACAGCGGCACGTACGACGTACAGACTCGAGCGCGCACGCATCCCGCGTCTGCCCCACCCCACCACCACGCGACGAGTTCTCCCCACTTCTCCCTCTCGACCCCCACTCCCTCCCCCACCGCTGTCAATCTAGACGGCGGCCGCCGTCAGTGTCCTCGTCTCCTCGTCGTTGCTTCCGTGTGTGATGCTGCCGAGTGTGACCACACACGTTCACGAGTAGCAACGCAGGCTCGATCCGATCTCTCAGATAAAAAAAAAAAGAAAAAAAAAACGTCATATAAAACCGATGCGACCGATCAATGAATGATAGTCTCTCGCCGATTGGCGATGTATGCGAACGGATTCTTCGTTCCACTATCTTAGAGCGTCGGCCGCTAGCGAATGCTTTATCCTTCCTCGATTCTCTCTCTCTCTTTCTTCAATGCCCGGATTTTCTTCCCTCTCTCGCTCGAAGCGGACTCTGCCGCGGATTGCGGATCGCGAGCCCGAAAGAGAGAGTTTAGACGCGCAAGTAGCGGCCGTATTGCGCGATCGATCGTCACGTCGAAACTTCCGCGATTTTCCTGTGATTCTCGACATTTCGCATTCTTTCCTTTCTTTAAATTTCAAGTTACGATCTTATCTTTCCAATGAGATTTCAAAGCAATTTCAATTTCTTAATATCACTCATCTTGTGATCTTTATAGAGTGTTCCACGTCAGGTTAATGAAACTTCAGGGTCTTATATAAGGAAAATTGAATTTTGAACAAAAGTACTTATAAGAATATTTTTGTTTCAAATTCAATTTCCTATAAGACCCTGAAATTTCATTGACTCGATCTAGAACAATCTATATACATAAAATTTTCTTGGCACTATTTTAGAGGCTGAAATTATATTGAGAAATGCACAACAAATTTGACAGATTCCCGAAAGCTCAAAGCTCCTGCCGTACGTTTTCGCAAATGATAATCAAACGCGATTACGATTATGCGTGCTGTATTAAAATAATTTTTCAATACGAAGCGAGCATTACATTGCTGTGAGACAATGTTGCGACGTTCTTATTTTAGTTCTTACGTAATAGCCGGATCAATTACTTCTGCCTATAAGTAGAACTTTGATTCGTTACGCGGCCTTGTTTGCGCTCTTTATCTTCGAAATTATCGTCGCAATTCTCGAATAGTATTGTCTCTTCTCGATTGTACACCTACAAGTATTCGTACCGCGGCAATTTCACGCTCCTTCGGAATGTACTCACTGTTTCTAAGAGCTTCTAGAAGCGGCGAACTATAGATACCGATGTCAGATAAGAACTTATAGCCATCTGTTTCTCGTAACCTATAGGCTAAATATGTCCTTCCGCACTTCACGAGCTATCGTCCTACTTTATGTTATTGTATTTATTTACCAGATTTGTCGCGTTTATGCATTTTGTTTAATGACGACTCGTCAAATCTAGGAAAATAATTAATATCAAAGCACTTGATGACAGGTGATTAGATATAATATTGAATTATTATTTTTTAATGTGACATGTTGATAAGAAATTTCTATTAACTTTTTTCAACAATTTTTTTAAATAAAGATATAAATATGTATGTATATATGAGATATTTAGGTGATGAATCACATCTAATGCTTGTGCGTCCAAAATATATTTTTCTTATTTTAAAAAATACACAAAAATTATTCAAAATAAATTAAAATGATACCATACAGTTATAATTTATATCTTTTTGTAAATAATAATGTTTAAAAAATGCAAAGATTGTTTTTATTCCATTTAAAAAGAATTGTATGATTTTTTTACATTAACTATACACAATTTATATCTTTATATTATATTTACAAAAATATTAAACATCGAGTGATTGCCATTATTGACATTTCACGCTCTAGTGTATGTATCATCTATAACACATACAATTATATAGCAACTTGCAACAGCACAATATTAGTTATTAATCTCATGCGATATAACTGTGAATGATGCTCGCAATGATATGGAAATTATTAAATAATTAGTATAATTTTTTTAAAAATCATTTTATTCGTAGCAAAAAATAATAAATAGCAAAAAAAAAGAACTTTAAAACTTGTTAATATTAATTCCACAAAAATCAATTTTTATTCTACATTCAATAAACATGAGATTCCTAAATTTTATATATCTGTGAAAAGTCCATTTAAAAAAGATATAATAATAGCCGTTTATAATCGGATATTCGGATCGAAATATTCGTAACACATTTGGATATCTATATTACTGCGAATTCGCCCGAGTAACGGATGAGGAAGAAATTCCGTTTCAATAATGATAGTTCGCAATCAGCTTAACAATACGGTAAAGAACGGTATGAATAAAACGTGGAACATTGAAGTTATTGTTAGAAATGCCGATACTCATTGCAAGAGCATTTACTTTGATATTAAACTCAAAGATTGCAAGTTTGATACCAAAATTGCAATAATTTTAAACACAAATTTTAAACACGAAAAGTTTATATTTAAAATCTCTCAAATGTACATATAAAAATAATAAATGATAATTATATATATATATATATATATTCTTATATATATATATATATATATCTACTATATATATATATATATATTCTATCTTATTTCATATATATATATATATAGTATATATATATATATATATATATATATATATATATATACTATATATATATTTTTTATTGTAACAGAGAACATGTAATATTGACAGCACATGTTAAATATATTGGATGTAGTCTTTCAAATATTAAAGTAATATTGTTGCTCAAATTATAATCTTATTATATAATCTCGTGCACATTATTAATAAAAGAAAATTACCAGACAAAATTCTAAATTTTCCGGGTTTACATTCATTTTTATTCATATTGCCAGATGCTGTTGATATCGACCGATGTAACGCATATAATATTTCGCTGTGTATTGCTAATAAATACGAATGACTATTCACGAAGAAAGGAAAATGCAGGAAAAAAGTCGCTTTTTATTTTTTACTTTTCTTAAGAGCATAAAAAAATTAAGTTTGCTTACATAAACTAAATAATGGGTAGAGTCTTCTCAACATTAGAACATGCCGATGTCATTCTATAAATAGATTCTTAATGAATAGTTCTGCTGCTTCCTGTTCGAGACTTGATAGGATTATTGCGTTTCTTTTCTCTTCAAGTTGCCGAATTTTTATTTCTGTTACTCCAATTCTGGCTTGGCATTGTAGATTTATGTCTATCAATCTATCTAGTTTGGACATTAGGTATCGAAAGGTTATTCTCTGTTCTTCCATCATTTGGTTGTTTTGCTTGATAAGAGTGTTTAACAGTTCCACAGTTCTGCACCATTGATCGGAGGATTCCACTTGCTGAGTAGTAGGATTTTTCTTCTTTCTTGGTTGGTCTAGCAGAAATGAATCAAATGCCCTTTTCTTCCCTTTCGTAGGATGTTCCCCTGATGTTCCAGGCTCCGTTTCTGTGGATAATCTTGGAGAATCATTCGGATTGTATGATTGTGATATGGGCAGAGTTTGTATATATCCACTGGTGTCAAGATCAGAAGTATTGCCATTTAAATCGTTGACTGTTGTCTTTGACGTTGTGCGTGTGGAGGTTTATAATTCGTTTGTGTCTTTTGTGTATAGGAAAGGAGAACTTTCAGGAAGACAAGGCACTACAGGAACCTGCGAAAACAAATCGTAGTCACGTTATTACGACGAACGGCGCAAAAGATATTTAATTTTGCTCGAGCAGATGCTAAAGCTTTATACTTATGTTTCAGAATGTGAAATAATTTGAAAGCACACGGTTCTCACGGGATAAGAGACTAAATACGGTGATTTTATTCCGTGGGGAATAAAGACTCTTCCGGTAGGGGCTTCCAAAGACATTTTTAGGTCAAACAGTTATTGCAGGTTATTGACTTGACATCACACAGATCGTTACTTTCACGTCATAGTGTTGGTCGTGCTTTTAAATCGAAGCGGCGGTTAATCTATTCTCGGACGCGCTATACCGCCGATGTAACAATCTTGCCATTCATCGTTAGGCAAAGAATGTAAGGAAGCAATGATAAAATTTTTAGATGTCCTCAGGTCGATGTATTCAACACGCATCTTCATATGAAAGAAGCATTTGTAAAAAAAATCCCCTCTTAATTGCTCGCGATCGTTAATGTTTGTATGAGAACATGCAAATCATCATTAAAATTCTTCAAATATCTTTACTAATATCCTACTAATATCTTACTTGAAAAA
The DNA here is from genome assembly GCF_021464435.1 of Cataglyphis hispanica. NCBI lineage: Eukaryota > Metazoa > Arthropoda > Insecta > Hymenoptera > Formicidae > Cataglyphis > Cataglyphis hispanica. The sequence goes on along the minus strand of NC_065955.1, from coordinate 5,630,793 downwards.
TAAGATGTAGTAGAGAAAGGCGATTTAAAAATATCTTAATTTTTCTGCAGCTGAATGGCGTTTAGTATTATTTATCAATGCTCAAGAATTCTTCTCCTCTACCTTAATAGTAAATATAATAAAACTTTGTTTTTTCATCTAAAGTTTATTATGTAAAATTTCCTAAATTCTTTGTTATTCAAAAACTCTGTATTAAAATATTTTAATTTGAATAAATATTTTTTAATTAGATTTTTTTATAATATAAAGAGAAGAGTAGTGTCAATCTTGGAACATTCTGTATACTTCTTGAATAGTGATTGAGAATAACTGAATAAAATTGATTTAAGAGTTTTAATTCATAATACCTAATATAGATATTATAATCTAAAGTAATAGTATAATCTAAAATCGCCGTAAACTCGTTCTGTTATCTCGCGCAAGTTAAATCTCAGCGCACGTATTCAATTTGTAATTTACACGATAGCAGAGCATACAAGGTAGGATTACACCTGCGGCGGTAACTTTGCGCCACAGTTAATAAAGCTCTCAGAACAGATAACGTAATGTTCTAGAAAGTAGCTTCAGTTAAGCCGTAAGCTTTAATTCATATATCCATACTTTTCCTTGTATATTACGTTTACAATCTCCTTTTCTGTTAAAACAAAGCCAGCTTTATTATTTTATCCTGTCTCATGTTCTCGCGTTTATTTTCTCTTTGAATCGAAATGTAAACCGGCAAATTTATTCGTTACATTTTTTTTGTAGAAATATTTCGTAACAATTTTGAAATTTTTTTGATTATGAAAAGGACTTTCAGAAAGACTTTGGATATATCACCCATCACTCTGCCTGAATTTTAATTAAAAAATCGCATAAAGTTAAAAATTTAAGCAACAATCGCGAAACTCAGCAATGGCGCTAATTCTGACACCCGGGAATGAAACACGAACGCAGGCCGAGAGACGAGAGATATAGCGTCGTCGCGCTCGGACAGCGCGAGCAAAGTGAAGGTGTTGATGACGTAACGGCAGCAACTGCAATCCGCATGGTGAAGTGGAGAGTTCGATTCGCGGTGCGCACTATGGGAGAGAAGAAAAAAGAGAAGAGAAGCAGTGCGCACACAAGCGCAACGGCATGCAACGGCCGCGCTGCGCTGCGTTGCGTTGCACCGTCGCTACAGCCGACCGTCAAGGACGTTCGCGCTCGGTTTGCCACGCCGAGAGAAAGAAAATGCTAGAGCAAGACAGAGAAGGACGGGGACGAGGAAGGATAGGTATGGAAAGGGAGAAAGAGAGAGGAGGGGGATGGGAGAAGATGTAAATGCGAGAAGAGAGAGAGAGAGAGAGAGAGAGCGCGAGGAACTCGAACTGCTTGCACGAGATATCAAGATTAATCATGATATTGTCTTGTCTTGTCTCGAAATTCAAGACAAGATCAAGACTAGATTTTTAATTAGTCATCGAGACAATACCAACACTATGATCGTCAAGATTATTGATTTTTAAGAAAAGCTAATATATGTATATTTGTTTGTAATATGTAAATTAGTTGAGAAAAAATTACTATATTATACTAACTTAAAAAATTTTATTTAATCAATAAAAATATTTATATTAATAAATTTAGAAACAACTAATACAATAAACAATATAAAATTTTACATATTATTTAGCTTCACAAAACTTTGACATAAACAGTAATAATTATCTTACATTATATATTATATAAAAATTATATTAAATATTATTTTAAACAATTGCTTAGATAAAAATTGTTAATAAAATTAAGACAAGACAATACGGGATAAGATTTTTGCTGCCAAGATTGCACTCAAGGTGATTTCTTTTCAAAAATTTTCAATACCAATACAATATTTTCTTGCCTCGAGTCTTGTGCAACCCTAACTCGAATGCACGTTTTTCGCGAGAGTACCTTCTCTATTGCGTACCCGCGAGATCGACGAATTCGAGCCTCTCGATCCGGCCTCGAGCGGCCTTGAAGTATGACGTCGGAGATCTTTGAGTGATGGAGCGGGAATCTGTTCGAAAGATGAATTATAGGGCGATATTCGCATTTTTCTGTTAAAAATTGTCGACGTACATGCTAACGTTAAAAAAAATTATATCGCATCATTAAAGAATATAATTCCGCTTTTATCCTTTTTTGTCAACATGAAAAAAGAACAATGTGAACCCAAGAAAGCAAGAATCTTTAGAATTTAATTTAATTTTAAGTATGCGTTTAAGAATTTAGCAAAATTTCAAGAAAAATTCTAATTGTAATAAGAATGTCTTTTATTTTTTATTATATAACATAAATTAAATATTTAATTTCATTTATTTATATAATTATTATAATATAATTAATATATATTAATGTAATATAATAATTATATAACAAATTTATTATATAAAATCGTTTCTTACATATATACAAAATTAATATTTTATATTAATTAGTTTTGTATTAAATAATGTCCGTAACGTTAAGTTAAATTATATTTATCATTTCGCGTTCAGCGTTTCGCTTATCCATCCATCTTTCTCCATCCATCACATTACACAATCATTATTGTGTTATCGAAATACGCAACACACGCGCGCTTCTCATTTGCAAGGTAGCAATTTCTGATACAAGAAAAAGATTAATGATCGCGCGCGCGCAAAAAAAAAAAAAAAAAAAAAAACCTCCTTTGTCTTTGCTCGTTAAACAGTTGGACAGCGACGAAATTACACCTGCGATCATCCGCGACAAGCGTGCCGTTGGCAATTTCTTAAAACTCTCCACGAAGGCGGCCTTTACCCGCGCACGTTCTCACAGACTCCGCAGCCCACTTTTACTTCGTTAGAAAAGTCTGGCGTGTATATCAAGGCTATCAGGTTTATCGATCGAAAGCCGTGGGCCTCTCTAATATATGATAGAGAAAGAAAAAAAAATCTTTCTCATCAAATTAATTGAAATTGTAACTCGATATACGCGTTACCGATCTCTGTCTGTCGCTTAGATGCGTGTTTTGTGAAACGCAAAAACTTCCCGAAATCAATTATTTTTTTGCATTTGCCCTCGCGATATTTTAGGAATTGTTGCATCTCTCATGCTATTCCCTTTAATAAGGATTCGATAGTTTGTGAAAGTTTTCGATTAATTTGTAATGTTTTTCGACTCGACGGTCAATGACTTAATATATATATAACGTCTCATATTCTAATCGTATTAATATCGCATGTTGTAAATACAGTTAGGAGAAGCGCCTATAGCCGCACGAATGTTTTCGCGAAGTTAACTTTTTAAAAAACTTCCTTTCTTAGGGTTAAAGACTTCATTTATTTTTGTCCGAGTACAGTCAGAGCAAAAGAGTGTAACTCGATCGAGTAATATTCTTCGTCGAAGAATTCACCGCATGAAAATCACACTATTATGTATCTAAAGACACCTTGTATATCCCACCGACGCGTTCGATAAGCGAATAAGAGAAACATGTTTGTATATAGTCGCGTCTAGGTATAGGTCAATCGGTTACCAGTATACCACAAAGAGATCGATGCGAGAGCAATGCTACGTCAATCGTATAGAGATTCGCATAAAAAGAAAAATGTCAATCGTATCACAATCATCGCGGCTGATAAATAAATATAGCCGAATCGGCGAATTCTGTCGAGTAATGTCGAAACAACGAGCCCGCACATGCTTATATGTCATATTTTTGCAATGTCGCAAATAAAGTATAGACCACGATACTGCGTGAAAATCATTTGCAATATAAGCGAAATTTTTAGCAATTCTGTCATCCGTGATCTTTCCGCAGTCGGAAAGAAGCACGCGATGCTCTTACGCTGGAACGTGAGGAATGACACTTCGAATCTGATCGGCGATAGACGGACGTTTGTGCAGACGGTTGGGAAAAAGGCTTGCATAATGTATAACAGCTGGTGCTACTTCTCCAGGGTATACACGAGAGCGCGGTCGTCGACTAAATCAATGACCTGCGGCCGGTTTGATCGAGCGTTTCATCGTCCTCAGAATTTATATCGTTTCAATAACTACGCTGTGTCGTCGGAGTGACTTGTACCGGCCGTTTCTATCGCGCGCTGCTGTTGTAAATTCTTCGAGTAACTCGGATCTTCGCACATTGAGAAGTCAAATGAAATCTATCGTTTTTTTTAATAAATTTTCTATTCGTATATAATATATGTGTGTGTGTGTGTGTATGTATGAATTATATAATTAATTTTCGCGAAAATTACATTTTTATTGTATTTCAAAATCGATAATATTTGCAATAAAATATTTATAATATATATATATATTTATCTCGTTGAAACTTTGTAATTATCATATATATGATAATTTATATATTACTATATTTTTTGTTTGCTTTTATATATCATTCTTTTCCAAATATTGTTATTATTAAAACAATGTTTGAGTGGCAGTGTAAAATTGACAATAATTATTTTACAATTGTACGTTTTCAAATTACAATAATATAAAGATAAAATTCTTTTTAATTTTATATATAATAATCATTACTAAAATTAATAATAATTAATATAATGGCATTATGTGATATTATCTGTAATAATATATGCACATTTTCACAAATACTTGACTCTGATTAATGTTCGTATACCGAAATCAGTTCAGCAACCTTCACTAAAACCATTTCACACATATAACTTGCGCTATCTTGCGTAAGATAATTCTATAAATCGCGAACGTTACGGTAGGTGAGACAATCTTGCCCAACCATACAGCGTTAGCGAGAATGCAATCGATGATAAGCGAATGTATTTTGCTTCATTTAAAGCGACTAGGCCGCCACTTTCATAGATAATGCCGATTGGAATATTGAAAAAAAAAATATCCAATTACGAAACGGTAGAACGTATATATATTTTTACAGTCGTTATTACAATAACAAATGACACAGACGTGTATAAAAGCACGCATATACTTAAATAATCAACGGATTTATGTCAGCGATACAATTTCAACTTTAATACTTTGTCATTATCTAAAAACTTTGAGCTTTTCTAATCGCAAAATTGCAGGATTTATAAAAAATAAAAAGTCCTCGCTTTTTCGCATCACCAAAGAAAAATTGAATAAATATAAATGATATTTTTCTATCAAAATATATTATCTATGTATGTGCTGCAGCCGCTTTAAAAATAAATTCAAAATTTAAACAGTAAATAAGATTCATATATATATATATATATATATATATATATATATATATATATATATATTTCGTAAATAGTCTTTCAATAAAAGATATAAGCAATTTTACAAGCAGTAAAATTCGTTAAAATTATGAAATGCCGTTTCGCATAAGTATAGTCTCATTTAAGCAAATTTAATGCAATATTCATATAGCATAGCTTTCAAGAATTGATTAAACTGGAGAAACGTTAATGGTATTTTAATTTCAATGCATACAACTACATCTATTTTATGTAAAAAATTATTTTAATTATTCTGCAAATATTTATTTGATCAACTTTTTCTAAAAAAAAAATGCAGCTTGCGTTTTCTCCTCGAAATTGAAGCACTTGGATTAATGCGCAGCATGCTCTTACAATTTCCACCTCATCATGGTTACCCGGGCAACGAGGACTATGACCTTTCTTCAGAAGGTCATTCGCGATCGATTAAATATGTATCATAACTTATATGAACTCAAGTTTTTAGATTTTTATTATAAAGTTCATGTATTACTTATTGTTTAGTGAATTTATAGAAATTATGATGAGTTGGGGAAGAGTTTAATATTGGTGATAGTTTAAAATAATGTCAATTTTCGATGTTTCTTAATTTCCACATTGATAATTATTTTTTCATTAATAAATCTTCATAACTCGCATATAGTTTATAGAAACTTAGTGTAATACTACTAATTGAAAATAAAGAGTGTGATATGACATGCGGATGAAAATAAATTTAAATTAAAATATAATTTTTATACATACTGCACACTTGTTTTCCTGTATAATTACTTTGATTAAAGTCGCATAAATATAACATTCTTTTGCAAAACCTTATTTATAAAATCATATAAAAAATATAATTGCACAATCAAATAATAAATAACAATATAGCTATATAGTAGTCGAACTATATACATATATCATATAATTTCACAAATTTTGCCTCTCAAAATCTGAAAAATGATTTGTTATCTCGGTTCAACGGTTTATATTCGTAATCAAAGATTCGAGTCAAAGATTAAACATACAGTCGCATTTGCGATTATATTTGTATGCGCGCAATCTCGCTTCGAATTCTAACATACGAAATTCTCAAGTTTGCAGCGATAACGATTCTACGAAAATTTGACAGATTGCGTGTAAACGATGACGCGTGTTAGAAGGATACAGAGTTCTGTCTCACCGAAGACTCTGTGTCAAGGATACCATTGACAATTCATTGAAATTCTCGCAAACACGCTGCGGTTCACGACACGTTCTCCCTTATCGCGCCTAACAAAGATCCGGTCGCCTATCGCGGCATTGCCCTGCACCATAAGCAGCTCAATAACAAGAACGCCGCAATCGCTTTAAATTGACCTTTACAGCCGCAACACAAACGGCTGCGGGATGTCACTCACGGTGATAGTCGGTTTGGTTAATTGCGGAAAATTACAGACACGCGCTAACGCCCTGTTGTGTGATATAAATGGGATATAACTTAACAGTCGAAAATATAGAAGATTTATTTAAATGGATAACATAACTAAATATTTATTATTAAATGTAGCGATAATATGGAACTGAAAAGATGTTTAATAGTAATAAGCGGAAGGCCTTAAGCAAATTACTAAACTAATAAAAAAAACATACTTTAATAAAAAATATGAAAACATTCATGTTAATAGCCAGAATAACAAAAATTATCAGATAATAAGAAAACAAGAGAAACGTAATATTTTTTAAATTATATACTTTGTTGTATATTAAAAAAAACAATTTTGATAAAATAAATTTTTACAATGCAAATATAAATCCTTTAATCGACTTGCTAACAATCTTATTAAAAATTAAATTTGATAATAACGTGGTATCTTATGGACTTTTCGGAAAAGAAAATTAACTTTGTATCTTAATCCATGTATTTAATATCTAATGTATTATGTTTAGAATGATAGTGACTAAAAAAAAATTTGCGGTGATCTATGCGGATCAAATGATATGAGTCATAATTTTATACACACTTCTGCTTATGAAAAAAAGCTACCTAATGATCGATTTACCTATCGATAGTGGACCGCGAATTTTTATACGACACCTGTTGCTCATGCAATCGCCATTTTTCTGCAACGAAAATGTGCTTCGCGAATCAACCCTGTCATCCACGGATCGTCAAACGATAATTTAGACAGTTTGGATTATCGAATCCAGTCTCGCCGCTCCAGACCTTACGCATCACGTGTCGCATTTCAATTCTACGATTAGCATTTTTTGGTGCGACGTTCCAAATAATTAATGCGGCACCTGTTTCACGCTCGGCAACTCACTTAACTTTTCTCACTTCGTGTGCTTCGCATTCCGCTCCCTTTTCTAATTTATATTTGTTGCAAAAAATTATCAACGAAATTTGAAGTTCAATTAGAAAGACTCGTGCGTTAATTCACTTCGTAAACTGCGGCTACTATATGTAATGCAAAAATACGATAGTCAAATTAATCTTGACCAAACGATTATCTCCGCGTCCGATGATTAAATTCAATAATTACTGTCCCGCTTCCAAATTTCATTTAACGTGTTGAAATTATATATACTGTACAATGTTTCTCATTTTCTGCATAATAATAGACATGGCTTTTTATCGTGCAACACATTAATGTTTTATCTCTTCACACATTTTATAGCAGTAAACAACTTCTGTGCATCATTGTAGATTATTCAACTTATTATTTATAGACTGGTGGTTATGCGATTAAGAAACAGAATAACATCGTGGTCAAACCATTGTGACTGATAAAGCTATTAGATAGTGACAGGAAGGATGAAGCAAAATTTCCTGTATCGATAAAAAAAATCAGTATATGCGAAAAATTTCTTAAAAACTTTTTAATTTAATAATGTTAAACAAAAATTTAAATTTTAACATTCAAAGCATACAGTTTATTCAGAAATATGTATGAAATTAATTTTTCAATTTATTTTATATTTTATTGTTTTTATTGTATTATTTAAATAAAATAATTTCTCTCTCTCTCTCCCTCTCTTTTTCTATCTCTGCAATTTACTTTAGAATAAAACATATTAAATTCAATCAAGTTTAAAATATATCAGAATCAAAAATGTTATTTTTTAAAGTTATTGAAATTGTTCAAAAAATATTTTTTTAGTCTAATAATAATGTAGTAATTTTTTGAAATGTATATAGCATATGCGCAAATTATATTTTTGTAAGTTAATAAATTCTATACTTTATTTTTTCACATTAAAGGATATAATCATAGGAAAATCAATTTTGTTCATAAAAAGTATGCCAACTAAATGTCAACGCAGATTTATCGATATATTATTGATAATGTGACGGGTGGGTATAGGCTTACCGCCATTTATACATTTATGACTCATTCTCTAAGCTGACCACACATTAAAGTCAATAAAGTAATAAGTAATAATATTCTATATTGTTAAAAGTCATAGTTGATATAAATTGCTATAAAGATAAGCATCAATTACAGCCAATAATTTAATATGATTAAACTCACGTGGACAAGAAGGTAATAGATATATGCATAATATATGTATATATAGATATATAAATTTTTATCATATATTTAATAAAATGCGACATGTCGCGTCATATGCTGGCTTATTAACGATAAATGTTAGGCGATGCAAATAACTTCAATGTCATAAAAAAAAAAAAATAATAAAAAAAAAAGGAAAAGAAGAGAGAAAGATAACGAAACCACTGACGTGATGTAGAAAAAAATAAAAATTGATTTTCCTGTCACTTACGGCCTTCCACTTGTTTGAAACTGGTGAAAACCGAGCTCTCGGCTTTTGCATCCAGAATCAGGGTGTGGTAGGTAACGCACAAGGTTGACTACATTCACGTTAGCGCCATTATCTACCCGCCACTCGAACGAATTGTTGAAGGAACAGGTCTTAAAATTGTCTCCGTTCCTATCGAAAGTTGTATTCTCGATATTTCATCAGCACATAAACCATCTATAATTCGTTTTAATAGAGCGAAACTTATCTTTGATTATATGTAGAAAAGATACATCCTTCATAAAAAGTGTAACAATAAATTAATTAATATATTATTAATTTAAAAGACAGTAACTGATTTTATTAAATTTATTATTTTACCGACATTTGCAATTCTTTAGAGAAAATCGTCCTTTTTTATTCCTTAAAATCTAAAATTAAGATTGTACCAATACAACGTAATATTGCGCACTGCAATGTAGAATTTTTCAAATTTTAATATATAAAAAATAATAAAACGTTGTTTTTTAGCTTCACATTAATTTTCCAATACTAATTTTAATGTAGAGTCAAATTCTTATATATTTATTTATCTTTATACATCTATAATATTTTAATTTTAGTTATTACTTTCACTTATTATTTTATTTGGCACACGCATTTCATAATCACAAATTATTATTTAATAAAATGTTAATTTATTATAATTTCTCTTGCAAAAGCAGATACAAAGTACGATATAACGTATTATCTCATAGTAGTAAATTAATAACATATGTATAAAAATAATTCATGTATGCAAAACAACAACAACACTTAACTTTCTAAGAGCTAGACTCTTCAGTGAATCGCCTCTGTCGTAAATTATGAAAAAGTGCGCATAAGTAGGTCTCGTTTCCTGCGAAGCTGCGTAGAAGATGTAAAGTGGATAATCAGGAAAGAATGCGGAACACACATGCGGATTTCGCAATATTATGGATTGAGACGATGACCTTGCCTTACTAACACAGGATCGATAAGGATTCTTAAAAAATTAAGCGTCACATCATCTCGTGGGATTTATCGCTCGCCGTCACCTGGTATGTATGCGTGTATATGCGCGCTGGTGTAATAGCGTTTCTTCTACGTTATAGCGGGGTGAGAAACAAACATCGACCGGTACAATTTGTCCTATGAAAGTCTGAATGAATATTTCAAGGAAAACGCCGCAATCGATTTTGCGCATCATGATGATATGACCACTCATTAAATAGAGAATCGAATACGCCACCTGTCATCTTAGCGAGAATATAATTTCCTTCGTGTGCGTTATAGGGCATCTCATATAACACAGGCGCCAATAAAACGAATGCACAAGAAATGAATTGACAAGCTTCGTTTTATCGTATTAAGTAATTATTCGTCAGCATAATCGCGAGTTATATTGTCAGTGTGTGTATGCATCGAGTATCTTACACTAGTTTATAATCCTCAGAGAGCGCGGAGAAAATCTGCTTATAATATTGATACATGCTAGAGAGCCGCGTCAGACTCGTATAAATGACGCAGTATCACCTAACGCTAATTTTTTTTTTTTTTAATCTAATCGAGTAAGAGGCGAAAAAATCATGCCTAATGCCTCGATGTTTCGTCACCGTAATAGACCGTGGAGGCAGAGCTATAGCTTACGATTCATCAAAATTAGTGTGCATCGCGGGCATCTCGACGAGGCTTCGCCAAATATATTACGTTACGCGTTAAGTATGTCCGTTACGAAAATGCCTCGGGCTCCTAGACGAGTAAAAATCGTGTCAAACGGTACGAATAAAGTGGCGAATTGCCGAGCGCGCGCGAATGATGTTACCATATAATGTCAAGAGCAACCGGTATACTACACTCAGCACACGCGCGAATTATTGCGCGCGACAGCCTCTCCTGCGTATTTAGGATGCGACCAAAGCGTCCGCGCGTATTGAACATACGAATGCGATTTTCTACATGCGGGACACACGAAGATTACGCGCCTACGCGCTCGCCACGCGTTGCGCGTCGCCTGTCGCGGGGGGTTGGTGGAACCCTGACTGCTAATCACGTATTTTCATTGACCGACCGAACGAGCGAGAGAGACGGAAGAGTACGATGAAGAAGGATCGCGCGATTACGAACGAGCGGAAGTTACGAGGCGTTAATTTGTTTTCGGCGAGCCGGGACACGAATAATCCTCTAACTACTAATTTCGCGACGCGCGAGCTATTAATTAATCTACGGAGATGAATAGCCTTAAGCACACACTTGCGGAATCGTATGCACACTTTCGCTATGTACTTTCTACGGTCAATCTGTGCCGCTATCGTTAAAGAAACGCTATATAATATTTGCGTTAATTGATGTTTCTTAGTTTGGCATCTGCGCTCTCAAAACCAATGTACTAAAGATGCGCTTTAGAAATATAATTAAATAAAGGTATAAATTTAAAATTAATTGTCAAACAAATGTTGATGAAAAAAATTAAAATTCAATAAATTTATGAAAAATGAAAAAATTATAGAATAGTTTTGAAACATGTATTGCATAAAATCCAAATGACAGTAAGCAATAAATTAATGATAATGAAGTGTTTTGTTAACGATAATGTCACAACAGCTGCACTTGCAGTGTCCCGATAAAAATGATTGTTGACGAGAACACAGCGTGCGTGTAATTCCATCACCGTGTAATGACAGAAATCATTGAGTATGACAAACAGAATTATTGAGCAAATCGGAGATCAACATCAGTACCATTTTCGATAACGAACATATTGTTATAACACCTGTGCATGCGCAAGCGATGCTAATTAAAATAAATATACACAAAGAAATGCATATATTATTAAATTGACGTAAAACGCATTATGTATGTATATTACGCGTAAGATAAAGCGAAGCATGATAAATGTAGATCTGGATAAATGTCGGTTTATTTATCACATTAAATAAGTTGAATGAACTTCATTAAATTATCAAATGAAATGTTGCTCCTACTCAAATTTTATTATATATTTTTACGTTAATTATATTTTATTACGTTAAAGAAAAACAGCTGATTTCTTTATTATTTATGTATGGCACAATATTTGTAATAATTCTTATTCGCGTATGTAATTATAATTTTTATAAAAACAAAAAGTAATTAAAAATCTTAATATTCTTTTTATTAAAACTTTATACTTATATTCGATATCAAAATCGTGTTCTTCTGTTCCATTAGACAATCTTTTATACAATTAAAAAATTTATCGCCTGTGTTCTACATATATATACATACACATACAAAGGAAAATTTTCTTATTTTTCTCTTATAGAAAGCTTAGAATGCATCTCATCTCGCTTTTTAACTAAAATAATAAAAGACTTTTTCGTGATGTCGTATACACGAGGCATCCGTGACCGGCATTTCCGACCTAATTCTATTCGGAGTAATCGACGTTATCATTTTCTGGCATATAACGACATCCTGGCGGCATTGTCGTAGCTTCCTTGACGTCGCCGACAACGCGCCGTGCCTTTCACATTAACGGGCACCGATGGTCATCATCAGGACGCCTTGTTTCACGGAATGTTACGTAAAAACACATTAACGTGAATAGAAACAACACGTTAAGTTGTACTAAGCAAATCGCATAGCCATGTAGCTACATCGTAGAAATCATAAATAAAATGAAGACAAGACTGACACAAAAAAAGAAACAGTTTTAGTAAAATTATGCAAATCTTTTAATAGACGTGCATGTAGTTTAAGAAATCAAATAAAAAAAGTAAAAGAGGGAAAAATTATAATTAATAATTTATAATTTGATAATCTATTAAAAATATTATTTTATTTACTTGAAGGAAAAGCTCATTGTTGTTTACATATGAATTTTGTCGAGCGACATTCTTAAAAGAGAACATACGAGCTTTTTTTATCACGGTGCGAATTTCAGCGATATCAGCGTTATCGACCGACAGTGGGAACGTGGCGATTATATCTATGAGAACGTAACAATTACGACATAGAATTCCTTTCAAGGATTCGCTTCGTGATTCACGCCAGGTATACAGAACGAACGTTGCGTTCATCAATTATAGCGAAAGCTTAACTAGAATAGAAGAAAAGTGCTTTCTAAAGAAAAATTCGTATACGAGACGCATAATTAATGATATTTTTCAATATCTGATATATATCAATAAAATGAATATTATACACATTTCGTGTGACAATATAAAATAATTGTGTGAATAATATATACACAATTTAAAGAAAAATGAAATAATTTTATTTCGAAAATATTTAATTTTTTTTTTATGTAAACATTGAGCCATATATTGATTTCCACATCTTTTATCTCAATCAGAAATATTATAAAAACAATTAGTAAAACAATAGGATATAAGTCTTAAAATTTTTCCTATCCTTCATTATTTATAAACTTTAATATTTCAATTTATTTCATGCTCTCTTTGAGTGACGTAGAAATAAATTTTTTTTGGTCCTATATTTTTCATGTATTATTTAAAACATATTTTTATATTGTGTGCATTTTTCTGAATTTCATCAAAAATTATATTTTTAACATATTTGTCCATTTGACATTTCGTTTTTCTATTTAATATTGGAGAGATAACACGGATTTAAGAAAATACTAAGTAGTTCTAGCTTGCGATTAATTAAGAAAACATGTTAAAGAAAATGGATTCGCGTACAAAGCATTTATCTAATCAATGAATTTATCTTCGTTTCGAATAAGCTAACGTAATTATTCGAAGTAATAGTAACATTTCGCACAAAGCAATGTGGGATGCGGATACGAAAACATTTACTACAATAATTGCAAATTATACAATTGTTCGCTCGCATCTATTTCTTTGTCTCATATTGCTATTTTGTTTCCTCGTGTAAACTTTTAAGCATTTGTAATCTTTAAAAAAATATCGGTTTATATTATATATAACAGCTACTTTATTCTCTTATATTAGTCTTATCAGTTTAATTTGATTTAATAACCAATTTTTGTTTTTAATTTGTCAAAGGAAAAAACATTTCAATATAAATAAAAAAATCTAATTTACAATAATTTCTTATTGTAAAAATAATTTAAAAAAATGTAAATTTTAGAAATATTTCGTATTCAAGTATTAAATAGCAAATGTGAAATATTAAATACATACAAGTATTTCATAAAATTTTAATTATTTTAATTATTTTCATAAGATTTTAATTATTTATTTGGTTTAATATTGAATTAAATTATAGACTGTGTTATAATAAGATAAAATTAATAAAATGTAAAACAAATGAAAGAATATTATAAAGCATAGTTTTAATAATTAAAATATTCTCAATTATTTCATCAAAAGTAAATAATTTAAAACAAAGAATTTTATCTCTCGCGCAATATTTCATCGCAACATTTCTTGACTACGTAGAGAAAATACAGAGTCCCTCTCGATCAAAAGAAATGAAAGACATAAGGAATGAAGTGAAACTTAATATATCTTGTGTGGTTGGATCAAGAGTTGATTAAAGTTCAAAGGCTGCTACAAGCCTCAATTTCATGTTGAAGCGGAATAATAAATATGTAAAACTAATATGCGGGGGAAAAAAGAAGGACGTGAATAAATGAATAAAATAATGTCATATTTTTTCCTACAAAAATTGAATTATTCAAACTATTGTGTTCTAGTGTTACGTAGTCAACTCGCTACTTCTATAATGCCAAATTAAGTAATCTTCAATAGATTAATTCATACTTTTGCCCTGCTTATCAAACTGTAATCGAAGCTACAATAGCCTAAGGATAACTGTAATAAAACGTGAGCTGTAAAAATTAAGCTCTCTCTTTCTCTCATAAATCTTCGTTATCAGATAATAAAGCTGATATACAATATTTTTCGCGGCGCTAAGCTATTTCGATATAGACACGAGAATTATCGATATATTAATATATAATAATGTAACACAATTGTAACCTAGGATACATTTTATCCATAGCGTGGGAGATGGGACTTATCCAGACCAGCTTTAACCCTCTGTTATCCAACTCGACGTTCTCTTTCATCAGCACCGCGCGAATTATCATCCCCTTCTTCGTGTCTAACCCTCCGCGTCCTCCTGGGCGACAACGAGACGCCTTAGGTAACTTTGTTCGCAGGAGAACAACCGGTGTTCACGACCGACACCCAGCTATCTGGGTCAATCGGTTGCCTAGCAACGACTCAGTAAGCTCTTCCTACGCGTTATCTCCAACCAACTACATTATACGTATTGCTGGATCCCAACGTCGTTTTTCTATTGCGTAGGAGATACCTGTACGTTATCACGACAGACACTGTCATTACTTCTTTTGACATTTTTGTAGCATAATACAATTCTAATAACACAATTTCAATAATTGTGTATATGCATATAATAAATATCTAGAAAAATTCTACATAAAAAAAAATAATTACTGCAGACTGCAAAAATAATTGCAATATAAATGGTTAGAGTGTATAAATTCAGATAAAATCTGTTGTAAATATTTATGATTAAAATTATAAAATATTATTAAAAAAAGAAATCAAGAAGATTCTAAGTATTATTTTTTTATGCAGACAATTATTCGTGTCTCTAATGTTCGAATCATTGTCCTGCTTATAAAAAAAAATGTTCAATAATATCTATTATTAATTTTATTTTTAATTCAATTCTTCCAATACATTTCATAAAGCGTTCACTTAAACTTAACGACAATTAAAATAAAATTCGACAATTAGATATTTTTTTAAATACAGTTAAAAGTACAATATATAAATGTACGATTATAAAATTCTTTTTTAAAATTTTCATATTTATGGCTGGTAAAAATTATGATAATTTAGAAATATTCCTGATATATACTGTGGTGGTGGTGCCTGTTTTAGCTTTCTGTTTTTAGCCTTATAGCTTCGAACGACGCTGGTGTCTAAGCTTGCTTCAGCTAGACTACTTACGTCGTACAGAATTTGCGTGGGCGCAACGCGAAATCGCGTGGGCGATCGACGGGGTGGGTGGACACCATTATGCGCAAGCACGCATATGCTCGTTCGGTTACACGTAAATCAGAGTGATTCCTAAACTTGAAATCCCAAGATTCCGTGACGCGAAAGTAGCTGTTTAATCAGAGATGATCTCATAATATATCATCGGCTTGTCCGATATTATCTTTATTCAATGTTTTATCAAGTACTATTATGCGATAACAAAGCTTAATTTTTTATCAGATACTTCACGGAATGTCAAAAAATATCTTTGAAGAAGCTAATCTCCTAAAGCATATTTTATTTATTGTAAAATAATTTTTAAAAAATATTCTTTATATTTTTTATTTTCTTTGCATAAAAATCTTCATGGATACTTTTTATATATAAATTAGACTTATTATATCAAATTTTGTAAAAGAAAAAATATTCATACACGATATTATAAACGTAATTATGCGTAAAAATAAAACCAATTACACATTTTTTTTATCTCTCTTGTAAAATATATTGTTAAATATACAATAATAGCCAAAGGTATTACATCACTTTTTAGAAAGAAAAGAACCGTTATTTTTTTAATGAAAAATATATATTAACATTACCAAATTATATTTTATATTACTGATATTTTCTACTTTAATATCGTAAAAATTAAAAATTACAGCAAAAAAGAAATATATAAAATTTTTAATTTTTTAAATTAGACAAAATCCTTTTGCTTTCAATACTATGTACTGTATTCTTGGCATTCCTAACAATAATATTTTTTTAAGTTGTTATTGTAATATTTGATTCCAGCATGTCTGTAAATACTTAATTGTTTTTAATTAATAGTCTCATTTAAATAAATTTACGATATATATGTATTTATTTCTGCGTGCGATAGTATAAACTAATAATTATTAATTTTTCTAAAACCGGGAATATTATACTATTTTATTTTTATCATGCAATTATAAGTTCATCCTTTATCAAAGTTTTTTATTTCTCGAGTTTATCAATATTTCATTTTTATTATCAGTTTTAAATATTATTCTCTATTAAAATTAACAATAGTTAAGAATTTAATCCTTTATTCGTACTTAAAATATGCAGAAGAGAATGAAAATATTTTCAATTAGTAGAGAATTCATTGCTTCATCCATTCTACTCTAGTTTTGTTTCTATCTGAGAACTTTAAATTAAATTGTCCAATATTGATAAGCATGTATAACAAGCGGCATACTCTATCACTAATGGTAACTACTATGTCATTATACCCCGTTATGCGAACGACGCGACGCGTACGGCGTCGCTGATTTCATTCGGCGTTCCATAGTCGCCAATAATCGGGATGAATTTTGCGAGGGTGGATGATGGGGACGCGCAACGGAGATGAAAATGACAGACGATCGACTTACAACGTTGTCCTGATTCGACGCGCCGTTAACGCATCGACATTGACGTCATATTCACTATACAGAGACTGCCACATTCTGCACAGCGACCGCAATAATAGGTATGTTACGTCAACAAGAGACGGTCGGGATACGTGAAATCGTGCTGGAATTTCGGAATACATCAACGTATATACTTTTTCGAACAATTGATAATCAAAATTCCAAATGTTTGTTAAATATTATTCTTTTCCTCGATCCTCGACTGAGTGAGTATGTGATGCAAATATTCTTTCGTAAATGTGAAACTCGTTCTATTGCCGGTGTCATTCGTAATCACATTGCGAATTATTCCACGTTCATAGCATTCATTATTCACGTTGTAATATGTTCGGCTTTTTATTTTGAAAATATTACCCTCGTATAAAAATAAAAATAATAATCTTTCCTAAGATGAATAAAATGAGAAAAATCACAATATTTAGCAGAAAAAGATTTTTTTTTACCTTTTTTTCTACGTATATAATGATGAGAAATATAATATATTGACACGCGTATTTAATGAGTTGCTCAATCTTGAATAACTATTATTCGAAGCAGAACTGCGATAACAAAGTCGTAACACCGGATATCGCGTTATCGTGTATTCCGTAACATACTTACTTGTCTGCTATATAGATAACAGTTCTTGTTTGAAAAAACTCAAGTTAATTGATGATAATATGTTGGCATATGGCATTGACATTGAATACGTTTTATTATTAGAATAACGTCCTTCTCTTTTCCCACAATTAAAAAAAAAAAAAGAATAAAATAAAAGATGCAATTGAAATATTTGCCCGAATATTTACTTAATAATTTAGATGCTATATAAATAAAAAAGGTAAAAAATGAAAAAAGAAAGAAAAAAATATAATATAAGAACATTATGAAAAAATTAAAATTCTCGTAAAAAATTTGATCTATTTTTCACAACATTTCTCAGCAACATTATCGATACTGATAAGATATGATATCGATGACATATATTTAATTGTAAGAAAATTTTATTATTTCTATCGCGAGCAATATGTATTAAATAGAAACAGATATCAACATGTGATTCTCTAATAAAAATTCTCTAAA
Source organism: Cataglyphis hispanica (assembly GCF_021464435.1). Classification (NCBI taxonomy): domain Eukaryota; kingdom Metazoa; phylum Arthropoda; class Insecta; order Hymenoptera; family Formicidae; genus Cataglyphis; species Cataglyphis hispanica. The sequence continues at coordinate 5,612,355 of NC_065955.1, read as the reverse complement.
AAAAAGTATATTTCTTCAAATAATATATATACATATAATTTTTATCTTTAAGATATTTAAGTTAATTATGTTAAATAAATATGTAATAAGAACAATTTTATATATCTAATAAAATTGCAATATGAAATCTTTTTGTATCTGACATGTTTTTAAATATATATGTAGCATTTATTTAACAATTATATTTATTTCCTTTTGATTCATCGACTGGAATTGTTTTTAATTATTTATGTGTACAGGTGATTAAAATATTGTGTGGCTATTTATTATGACCGGAAACGCAACATCGAGTACAATGTAATCGATGACTTGTAAAATGATAATGACGCAAATACATAGGTCATTAATTAGTTCGGTTCTACTATTAATTTTCCTATAGTAACGTCCTCGACGTAACTCAATTCTCTTTGGTAATGTTTGTACAGCAAAAATATTGTACATGTGATATTGATCAATTAAATTTATTTACGCAAATGTATGTTCAATACTGCATCGTGCGTACTTTATTCACAAATAGTAAATTTAATGCATCAAACATTATAATTAGACACTTTGCACACTTCTTTATTCATTATAATAGAATTTCTCTCTCTCTCTCTCTCTCTCTCTCTTTCTGCTTCACATTTTTAATTCAATTTCTTTTGTTCTAAATGTCATTTTCATTATAAAAATTTCAAATTAAAGGCACTATTCTATGTATCAATAGCTGTACACTCTGTAAATGTCATTGCGTTTTTTGATATGTGAAAAATATACCTACAGCTATGGCGATAGCCGTGTGCAAAATAGCGATCTATAATACCACATTCGCTATACAAAATAGATAGCCTTTGTGAAGTTGACATCTCATTTTCAAAAATTAAAAGTTTTGTCAACAATTTTATTTGTACCCACAATAATTTTACAACCCCTGATAGGTTTTTTAGAAATTTTAGAAAAAATTCCGTTAATTTAGCTAAAAATTATATCCGAAAAAAATGAAGTACTCATTATTCGTGCTACACACTTTTTAAAATACATCTTTTAAACTAAGGAATTCTATAGATCTATAGTTCTATTCTTTACTTTATCAGCAGACTTTTTTTTAATTTGGACATATGATTATCTAAATATTTAATAATAAAAAATATATCAAATAAATAAAAAATTATCAATAATTGTAAACAATAATTAAATAATTATTAAAAATATAATCAATAAAATAAAATTTTAAGAAAGAATCGATACCGATCAAAATACATGTGTAGTGCTTTGAATGAAATGTTTTTTCTTAAGAATATTCGTCGCTTGTGAAATAAAGAGCTTTTATATAGACATATACAAGATGTCTCAGATGTACACATCCAAATTAAAGAATGAGGTTGAATTCAGCACAAAACAAAACAAGAAACTTTTCTATTTATCACTTTGATCAAACCTCAAAAATAAAGCTTCTCCAAATCAAAATTTAATAAAAGTAAAATAAATATGGTAAGTCATAAAAATGGAATGTTGCTGCTTAATTCGAGTATTAAAAGCATAAAAATCAATGCTCAAACGATAAGAATTAACATAATTAAACTCTAGGACTAGATCCTGTAGAAATACAAAGCATTGTCTTGCGCAAAAAGTGAAGGGTTAAAAAAAAAAAAAAAATATATATATATATACAAGTGTGTGTCCAATCACTATATCTTGTATTCTTATGTTATTTGCAAGATGATCGCGTAATTTTGTTGTCGTGGCCAGACAAGAAAATATAACGTTTTGACGTTCAAAAACGAAACGCAGATTATAAATAGACGGAATTAGTTTCGACATTTCGTATCATGGCGAACGCGGAAAATTTTTGTCAAGTTGCAATGTCATAACTTTGAGAGATAAAATAGAAATGAGCGAGAAATGTTTTCATTCCTTTTGTTTTTTCAAATGAAATATTTAATAAAAAACATAAATTTAAATGTAATATCATAAAATTTTTTATACTAATGATTCAACTATAAAATTAATTTAAATATAAAATTAATTAAAATTTTTAAATATGATTAAATATATTATTCATTTTTATTTAATTCTCGAAATTTCAAAGATATCATAATCTGAAATTTTTTAGGCTTCTTATAAGATAGTTTGGAAAATAATTAAAAATCAAATCTCGTTATCAATTTATGCTCTATATAATTTAAATCGCAAATCAATTCTTTATAATCTTAGCTTGCTTTTAATGTATTAGTTTAAAATTATTTTATTTTTAATTTTAAAAATAAATTGCAATTCTTATTATCCATAAATTGAAAATATTTATATAATCATAAAATATTTATATAAATGTATATAATATTATATCCTGTAATTTAAAAATCACAATCGATGTAAATTCTTGCAATAAGTAAGAAACGCGTGTTTAATGTAACACACCATAATTTTAGACTATGCGATTATGAAAATCTTGCGGATATGATAAAAGTGATTTATTTTTCAACTATCTGTTCTATGATGATCCTTGTAACCTCACACACGTTCAAGATTCGATAACACTAGTTGTTAAGGCGAAAGGTCGTAGCAACAAGTGTCAGCAAGTGAGGGAGCCTCTTCTTTATTCACGTAGTCTCTCAATCTTATCTATGTTGCGACTATGCGTCGCTCCATATCTATCCAATCAGATCTGATATATTGCTATGCTATATCACTGCGTAGAAATTAATTCTTTCCTTTATTTACGCTATGTGGCTGACACAAAATATTCATAAGAAAACAGAGATATTTTAATACGATAACCTTGACTATTGTTATTTTGCGCATCTGAAATTAGCACCCAACGAAGCTTGACGGAGAAAACATTCGTCGTAGAAACAACATCAAACCGAAAGTTCTTAGCACCTACAGATTACAAAAATAAAATAATCAACGACTGTGCGTCTTAAACATCAACAAGTTGGCTGCAAATATCAATAAGACAGAGATTATCAACGGCAGCGTTCGTATATAAAATCAGCAGAGAATATAGAATGATATTATTAGAATGATATTATTAGAATGTTATTGAAATTTACATATATCAATATGTTACATGTATCAAGAATAGTGCAAAATGAATGAAATGCAAACATAGCTGTATCTAATAATATCATCTGATTCAATAATCATGCGTGCTGATAACTACACATGGAAATCATTATGTATTAAGGCTATTGCCTTTTTATCCTCAGTTTATACATACATATGTATGTGTACAGAATAATGAATTCTAATTTGATACTAGTAACATTTTTGCGGACATACGTCAAGCTGCGAGAGATAACAGCAAACGTATAAATAAGTGTAGAAAATGTATCCATTTAAATGCGTCAACTGATAAACAGATAAATCATACTTGATGTCATCGTAAAAATTATACACCAGTTAGTACAACGAGAGAAGAAGGGGCAGAGAAAAGAATATTGCATAATATTAACTTTTGTGATTAAAGAGAGTTAATTTATAACACGAATATTCACTTTTACTGATCGAAAAATTCAAGGTTATTTGTTTCTTAATTCAGTCGGAGAAATTCTCTTTTCGAAGTTTACACAAGGCTACAAAAACATAAATCATTTAAAACAAATTTGTATTAAACTCAATTGTGTGTGACGATCAAATATCGATTTTTATATAAAAATACATTATCATCAAAAATACGTTATCCGATTATTTATTGTATAAAACAATCTTAACATTTTTATATGCTTCTCTTTATAATTCTTTTTATAATCAAGTATCAAAAATTTATGTGCAGTTACATGACAACATTGACGATTTTGTATTAATAATATGTTCGTTCTTGTGTATGTGTGTGTGTGTGTGTATTGAATATTTATATAATATTTTTATAAATTAATAAATACACGTATAACTAATTAGAAAATATCATGTAATTAATAGAAAAAATCATGTAATTTATTAGTCACAAAATATAAATACTGATCAATGAGTTTAAAAATAGGATTGTATTTTAAACAAAAATATCTAAAATTATATCTTTTAAGATATAAAAATTAATTCAAAAGGATTTTCATGTCTATATCAAATACAAAATTTGACACTAAATCAAATCACGAAATTGCTTTTATTTTTGTACTATCTTGTATTAACTTTTCGGACACCTGAGAGAAACAGAGCGATAGAAAGCTATAAAAAATATCAAAACATAATCAACAAACATGATCGATCGAAGAAAGGACTTTTCGCACTGATAACTGCGTTATCTATATGCCATTCGCATTGGATTGTTGTTTCCTACTTTTTTGAACACGCACTATCGCAACTTTATAGATTATTCGCTGTCAAGCATGATAAAGGTACAGGATTTATTGTTTCAAGAATACATTTTCAAGTTTTTGTTAGTTGCGAAAATTAATGTCTTGTCTTATGTGAAGGTATGTATATCTCAATACAATTGCCATTTTTTACTTTATTATATTTTTCTTAATCATATGTAAAATAATTTCATATGTAATTTTTTTTTTTTTTTTAAGAAAATATAAAAATTATTTTCCTTTACATTATTTTTAATTTTCAAAATTTAATGTCCTTTTAAATAATTTTTATATTTTCATATAAGATTCTGTTAAAATATTCTAGAAATTCTAGAAAAAGTTAAATTTAAATAAAACCTAACAACTGATTATAAAGATTAAGAATAAGAAATAAGTAAATATGAATTCTATAGTTATATTGAATATGCCCCAAAGTAGTTTAATAAAAATGCGCTGTATATTTCTAGTAAATAAAAAACAATTGTTTTTGAATTAATTAATTAAATTCTGCATATTAGAAATGAATATAATAGATAATATAATATAAATATGCTAAAAGACTCGCATAAAACTGAATACAGCAAAGTTCGTTTAACTCAGTTAAATGATATGCTGTCTAATCATTCTAAGCCTTTCTGGTTTTGCGTAACAGCATGCGTGTAAAACAGTATATAATAGGCGTTTAATTTAGAATCAACTCAACCGGAGAATGGATTGATATCAATATATAGAATGTCAAGCCATAATCATAGTGTAAAGTATATAATTTATCTTTTTATTATAGATCTATATAACAAATTATCTATAATTCATAAAATTCATAAATAATTAATTAAAACAAAATTCTATTTATAATTTCATATGATATATGTGCATATATATATATATATATATATATATATATATATATATATCCTAATATATATATGTATATCCTAATATAAATTTATTTAATTGTGTTTATTGTTTTTTAATGTTTTGTAATAAAATGTATTTTATTTTTGTACATGTGTTTTTTATTTTTATACAATATTTAATTATCATAAATTATCATAAAATCCTGTTGATTCCGAGTTATTATCCAAAGTTTTTACGTAAAAGCTTTATGTAATTTAATCATACGAAACAGATAAGATAATTATTATACGTTTCTGTTTTGACTTTAGATATTTATTATAAATAAAAAGATTTAATACATGTTATGTTTTATTTATGTTTTATTTATAATAAAATAATAAAGTTCTGTTTACTTTCCGCACAGTTTAAGCATATTTATAATTTATGTGAATGCAAAAAAAAGATTTAAATAATAATTTCTAGATAGCTACTTTTTACTCTATAATTATATATCGTTGCCAGAATCAAAATAAAGATCAATGTTGTGTCAAGAGTATAGCAGTCGTAAAATTATGGAATCCACGATAAGAATAGTCTTGAAACATTTTGCGATGTATCGCAAGTAACGATTATAACGAAAAGTAAGAATATTATACTTTGTGCAAACAAACGCCGCAAGTTTGACCATTAATAACTGAAGGCGATAACTATCCGCGGATAACGACGTCAGCGATAGATGTGCTTTTCTCTTTTCCCATATATGCGGTGATTCGCTCTTCATTAAAATCCGTAGGATTGATACTCGAGACGTTCATAAGGATACGTGTATTAATAAGCAATTATCGCGGCGGTTGTAACACTGCTTTCTTTCTCTTTTTACGATTACCTTGTGCAACCAGTTCGATAAAATAACGCCGTTGGGCGAACCGATCGCTTCTCGTATAAGTCTCTTTGTGAACTCCGGTTTCTCGGAGCACCCCCTTGTCAGAGTTGTTATTGTAGAAGTGTCTTGTCATCGTTGCCGTGCTGTGATATTAAAGGTCCGTGGTCTTATTTTTAAACCGCCGCGATATCGCCGTTCGCGTGTAATCGCTAACGATGGCTGTAATTAGCAGCGTTTTTTGCTACTATATGTGATTAACTCTTCCCCGTTATCGAAAAAAAAAAGAAAAATGAAATTGTTCGAGAGCGGATCTTTCGTCCTATCACTGTTATCTTAAACAAATGATTTTTATTAAGAGATAAAGAAATACATGGGAAATGTCGATGAAACTTATTTAAGATTAAATGTGATAGAAAAATTTCTGAGAGAGTGAAATTTATTCCATAGTAATTAATCGTAAATAAATAAAAGTCAAGCAATATAAAAGCAACTATTTCTATTGCTAAGATATGGAAAATTCGAAAATAACATTCTCACTTTTTTTCCTTATATTTCTTATATTTCTTATATTTAATGATGTTTTCCTTTTAAGTCTATTCTATTTTTTGCGAGATCTATATTATTCACAAACTTGTGTAACACTTCTTTTCTATAAATATATATCAGATCAGTATATTTTATCTTAATAACTTATAGTTGCTAACAAACTTTATTTCAGTATCCGAGAAGCGACTAAAAATACACGATAAAGTAGCTTGAATTTATTAAAAATGAAATACGCACGCGCGCTAAATATAAGTCGTCCGTATAAAATATTGACTTTTGTAATTTTTATACTTCATTTTTGAAAGAACGTAAAAATGAAATGCTATTATATTTGACGATTTATACAGCGTGATTTTTAGCTCTTGTCTTGAAAAAGAGACATACATCGTATGTAATCTAAAAATTAATAGATTTAAAAAATATCATGATTATAAAAGAGAACAGATAGTAGAAGAAAAAAGCTTTGAATAAACGTAGAGTTTTATGAAGAATATCCGGAAAAAAAGAGAAAAGAAATTTTATTCATATGCTTCGCGTAAATCTGCGATGTGATTCCATCATCGATTCCGTAATATCGATGATTCCGCGATTAACCAATTATTTCCGCGCGAGTGTCGCGGTGCAGACGTAAAATGGCGTTTAAGAAGAAAAAAAAAAGAGATCACCGAGCTTACGCGAGTTTACGCGTGTGTTCGAACTTATCGGCTCACCGAGTGCATGCCAACATTATAACATTGCATAAGTGATTGGAGACAAGCAAAGTTATTCCGTTGAATGATCAATTTGTCGCGGCGGTGAACGTTAGATCTGCCCTCCTCTCCCTCCCTCCTCCACTCCCCCGTCACCGGCTATATCCATGTAAGGTGCCCTCGGTAGTCTCGAAATGGTGCTCGATAATGACGAGGGATCAATGATTTTCAATCTAACCGCTTAATCGTGTTGATTTTACCGAGTAGACCGTACACGGAACGCGATTGCATTCGCGAATCTGGATTTAATAGAATGTGAGGGAACGTGTCCGGTGTATCGAGCCTGCGTCGTATATTTCGCATATCGCGACAAGCACTTTTCTCCTTTGTATATACAAATAATCTTTATTCGGAGTAAAATTCCTTTTTTAGCGCGACTCACCTCGCGAACGCTCGCTGGCTTTTTTTCCTCGCTTGATTACCCGTTCGAACGTTTGCCGTATGTTTCGGAAAGACATATGATGACAACAACAGGGCAACTCTCGACACAGATTTATCGCATAGTGATCAATCGCTAAACATTGATTTTCGAGCGTGAGACGTTTCTTTCGACTGTCCACTCCAGGTTGCAGCAACGCACGCACGTTTGACATTTCGCTCAATAATACGCGATATTTTAAAAATAGATTTTTTTCAAACGCAGAATGTGCGCGCCTATAACATATGTGCAAGAGTGGCTCTAAAAGTAGGTAAAGTTACAAATAATATCGCGTGTGTAGTTTCTATAAAAAATATTGCGGTTTCAAAATCTCGCGATCTGGCCACTTTTTGTTTAAGGTGAACCCGTTCTCGGACCTTCCTGTTTCGCGATGGGTATCATCGTAAATTAAGTCGGCGTCAACTTATACTCACAAATTAGTCAACGATTAGCTTCATTTATATGTAAAGGCGCGCGCATAAAAATTCACAACATATTGCCACAAGTTAGCGCCAGAGAATGCAATTACGGCCCCCGTTTGAACAAGAGATCTTTTCGCGTTTTTTCTTTTTTTTTTTTCCTTTGATCCGCGCGCTCTATAATTAGTCGCGGTTAAACAAGTTTGATTATTTTTTCTCTCTCTCTCTCTCTAGCTCCTCCACCCCTTCTTTCACGCGTATTTTTTTTCTTTCACGCCGCCGCTTTTACGGACGGCGTGACCTCACGACAGTCGCGTATGCGTGGCTGTTGCTGAGATATGTACTTTTGTCCGCGCGCATCGGTGAAACGGGTAAGGTAGACCGATACTGGGAGTTGATACCAAGCTTATGTGCACCAATCCAAGAGAGATAATTCTCAAAGCTTATTATACGAAATATCAAGGTCTTGCCTTTCTACGGTACGTATGGTACACACGTAGGCAGAGGTGCACAGCGCGCCACACACACGCAAGTGCGCATACATTTCACCGAGAAACACGCGCGACACGCCCACAGATCGTGATCGACAAAAATTTTTCGCGTCAACCAAGTTTCGTCGTTATTTTATTGCAAGCGGCGGCATCGAAAACTCGCGGACGAAATCGTGATATCGAGCAATCTTTAAATTGGAATGAGATTTTGTTTTGAGTTTAAGTCACGCTGATATAGCTCGCACATTCTTGACATAAATTTAAAAGCGAATATTTGGGATGTTCATCTTGTTAATTTATCGAGAACAATTCAATTTGAATAATTTTTATTAACCACACACACACACACACACACACACACACACACACACATACACATACAATAATTATTTTTTTATTAAAAAATTCGGTAAAATAAAATAAAAATATTCGTTATCTTTTCTTTTGGATTTCTTAAAACACACACATATATATATATATATATATATATATATATATATATATATATATATATATATTTAAAATACAAAATATTTAGCATTTCTTATTTTAATTTCAAATAATATGTTTTTGGATGTGGACACTCACAAATTAATTAAAGTGCTAAGTCAATAATTTTGTTTTACCAAACTAAATTCTCCGAATAGAAATATTATGCACATATAAATTCCTTTTTAGAATTTTCAATAAAATAATTTGTAATCTTAGAGAAAAATATACCTTGAAAGGTGACTGATTATATTAATTGCGCATAACATTTAATCGTGATTAAAATGATAATTTTCATGACTGCAGGCATTTTGTAACCAGTGGTTTGCAATGAATTTAATATGATAATATATTTAATATGAATATATTAATAGATTGTATTATGCGCTATAAATATATAATATTAAAAATAATGAACGTAATAGTTAAATACAATTACTGATTTAATTATTCTTTCCTAAAAAAAAATATTTATTATTCCTAAAAAGTTATTATAAAAAAATATTCGTGAATTTTTGTAAATGCAGCGCATAATTAATAATTTCAATTCATTATTTAATTTCTTTCAACTTATTATTTAAATTTTACCGCATATTTTTATCCGCATAATTCAATGTAAAATCAGCAATCTGAAAATCATAAAGATATTTTTAATAGTTATTTTTATTATGTGAGTGAAAGATATTCTTTTCAGCTGTAAATAAAATTAGAAGTCTAATATTAAATATTGCTGATGAGAAACTGTCATTCTCAATAATATATTAATTGAAAAAGCGAACACATATATTGATTACCCACAGCTGGCTATACTTCCTACGCTTGTACATCTTATGATCTATGCTCATAAACTAAGAACATGCTTTGCATCTCCATATTTTGCGATGACCTTATAAAAAAAGAATTTTTGGACGATTTTATAAAAATATTGAAAATATGCGTATGCTTTTTATTTCTTTAAGCGAGAGTTAATTAAATCCCAAACTTAGTTCAAAATATTAAAATATATTTAAGAAAAAGAATTAACTTAATTTATAACATAATAAATTTTTACATATAAATATTTATTTTTTTATTTTTTATTACAAGTCTCACTCTTACTGTATTAAATTCTAATGAATAATATATTAAAAAATGGAATTTTCCCTCATATAACGATCGTTAATCAATCTCCACATATTTTCTAACTTTATTTATTGTCCAGTAAATCCAGTAAAATTAAATACAACGCGTATAAAGCGAATTTGCTTACATAAATTTTCGTTCGACCACATTAGGTAAGCCAATTTAATGTATTAAATAATTGCGACAAGACGCGCGTTGGAAATATCAAGTTTATCGTTACATAATGATTAATCTGCTTATCATTAACATGTTGATTTTAGTCCTTGTCTATCAAGAACATGACTTATGCTAATGTAAACTTTCTTTTTCTATTTTCTATCCTTTAATTAATTTTTCGAAAATAATAAAATCAAAAATTCTTCTGTTCGGCAAATCAATCAAATATATTAACATAAATATTGCAAATTGACATTTAAATTTGAATCTTTTATTGACTCTTCTTTATTATCGAGATTTTATTCCTTATTTTTTTTCTCCATTTATATTTTTATATTTATACAAATATTTTCATGAGTAATCGTGCCACGACACATCTTATATAAGACAAAAGGTCAGAGAGGTTCTTTTTTCAACAACTTTCTTTGTGCTCGTCCTGCGCCATCATATTACTTATTTCAAAACCTGTCAAACCAAAAAAAAAATCATCTCTTATTACTCAATCTGATGGCACAACCTTTCACGAGTGCATGGAAGATGATAAATCCGATAGGAGGACTAGAAATTGGCCGTTCCATCCGATGATCAATCCGATCATTGACCATGTGTTATATATCCATGTGTGCGTATGCATGTATGCATCATGAATCGGGTACTGCGAGTAGATATTATCTCCGATGATTAGTTAATCGTTATGTAACGACGATGCGTATCCACACGTATGGTGCCTTCTACTTACTTTTATATCAACTTATATCGACTTCCGTTAACTTGACAATTAAATCAATATTCCCTATTTTCAATATAAAATTTCTACTTATTGATAAAAACAATAAAATCGAATTAAACAATCAATTAACAGTATAAATTAGCACTCAATTAAGCACAAATCTATAATATTTTAATTTCTCTCATATGATTGGAAAATATCAGATTAACAAAAGTTGCAATCCGCCCGTCCATATGTACATTCTTGCGATATTGTAACACAAATATTTGTAGAGTAATTAAAATTCCATGATTATAATGAAAATAATTCTATCTGTAATTCGCATCAATATATATATATATATATATATATATATATATATATTAAATTAATCTTTAAATATTATTTTAATATTACTGTCCTATACTAATTTATTTAGTCTTTAATTTTGATTAATAATAATTTTCGCGAAGAAAAAAAAATCACATTTCGCATTATTCTTAATATATATCTAAATTAAGAAAATAAATTTTATTTATTATATAAATTCTACTTTTTTAATATCTAAAAATTAATGAGTTAATGTTAAATCTAGCTTGCCATTTTTAATTTAACGTCATTCAAACATATTAAAATATACATATATATCGCATATTACAGAAAATCAATTATCAATTCAAATACAAAAAAAAAAAAAACGCAAAACATAAAAACCTCAATTCATTAAAAAATTTAATAAATTAGCAAAACGGCGTCATTAGCGTGCTGATATAACTATGCAAATTGCAAAAATATTTTAATAAGTGTAATCATTAGAATAATGGTTTCATATGATTCAGAATTAATTTAGAACAAGAAAAAATAGTTAACTGAAATAGATGAACAAGTATGTCAAAATTATCTATCATACGTGCGCAAAAATATATGTGTGCGTGTCTATGTGTATAGTGTAAGTGCAATCGTTTCACATACAATCATCAGACCGTCGGAATTCGATTACTCGCGGGATCTGACGAGGTTACGTCTGGTCGGCCGAACAAGGTTGATACATTTATCGAGTGTCCGACGAAACGAGTAATAACTTCACTTCTTTGTTCACCGTTGGTTTATCAACGAAATATGCAATTCTCAACCGCGTGTCTTGTCGATCTTTAAAAATCAATTTCCTTGAGTATGCCTACGTGATTTTATTTTCGCAGATATAAGAATTCGATGTGTGCGTAATATAAATCTTGAAAGATAGAAATTTTCAGTTTTATAATGCTATGATATGGTGTCTCTATTTAATCTACAAATTTTTCATATTTCGAATCTAAATTTAGTTTTGGATAATTTTAAATAATTTTAGATTAACGCACAATATGGTTTAATTTAATTAGAGAATTAACTAGAAAAAAGAGAAAAAACTCGAGAAAGAGAGTGAGGGAGATTTCTCGCAATGAAATATATAAGAATATAAAATATATAACACAGAATAAAATAAAAATATTGATAAACATATACACGTAATAAAAAAAAATTATATTAAAAGTTAGTGTTGAAATTTATTATGTCATACGATACAAAGTTTCTGCTGCGATGCAATATTTTTTCGGATAAACTTTTTTCTTAGAGACAGAAAAATTCTGAGAAAAATATTTTAATCTACAAATCAAAAAATGGAAAATAACACAATTTGAGGTTGATGATCTCGCTGACATAAAAGCCATGACATAAAATTCGAATATTAAACAGAACTATTAGATATTATTATATCATTTCCGTGAGATAAACAAAAAGACGAACCGCAGGCTCGCTCTTTGGCTCCATTTAATTAAAAATCATGTTGATGTAATTAATATCACGAGCTTTCACTCTCGGTTATTATCAGAACTCTATTGTAAGCCGCTCCCAGAATATCAGATAACAGCGGTAAAGTATCATAGCGATCGCGAATAAACCAAAAGCCTTACATAATTTGCATGAAACACGGTAAACATCCTGAAAAACGCGCTTGTAGCGGAAACAATTTTCATACTCGTCTATCTCACGATTCTCATGCCTTTATCAAACACGTAACCACAGCTATTTAAATTTTAAAAATGTATTAATTTTGAAAGAGATAAAAAATGTGTAAAAGAATTATTCAAAAAAATAATAATAATAATAAAAGAAATAGAAAAATCTCGATATTCATTTTTCATTACAAGAGATTCAAATGATGCAAATATATATTTATACAAAATACGAGCTCGAATATTATTTTTTAGAAATTTAAAAATATCTCTATATATAATATAACATAATTTATAAGAATATTTCAAGGAAGTATTGAATCTCCCATATTTAGAAAATTCTCATCTTAATATTACTACTCAAGAGCTAATTGAGAAAAAAAAAAAAAAAAGAAATTGTTAGGGGGAAACGAGAAATCTGTTACACAGAAGATAACTTCCTGGAAATTGCGCGTGCAGAGTGGAATTTACCTTGTGCTCTAGTCTCGACACGGTCCAGATTCTCCCGCGGGATCAATGGGTCGTTGCTCCCGTGTTTGCGGCAACTACCATCAGGAGTAGCGACTGAGCGAGCATTTGCAAGGAACAATGCCATTTAATGTCAACATGCTTATTATTTCTTACATAATGCACGCGCGTAAATGTCTATTTAAATTCGTGTCGTTCAAATATGACATTTGCTCAAATCTTTGTCGCATTTTAATGAATATTTCTGAATGTTTTCTAAGAGAACATGAGAAGCTTCATTTATTTTCGTACAATTTCAATTTTTTTTATTTTTTATTAAATTAAAATTATACGATCTATATATTATCTATATGTTATCCATAAAAAGAAATCCCTGTATTTTAGAAGATCATTTCAAGAAGCTTTTAATCACACAATATATTTCCAAGATAAAAAGTATTTCTCGACAAGGGAAAGTACATCGCAGACACTCATCTTTTTCACCGGACACGATGTAATAATTCTGTTATGAGTCCCAATTTCGTTACATTCTCTTTCTCTCTTTCTTTCACATCAGTGAAAATGATATTTACCGCGGCCTTCGCGGAAAGATATATCGTCGATCGGATCGAGCGATCTTATACGCTTTCAGCGTACGTGCAGCAGCATCGATGTCACGAAGATTGGAAAAACTTTCCCTGCATGGTTTAAGCATCTTTGACAATACGGAAGAGGGCAATTTACGAGAGAAGATTCCATCGGGTGCATCAGTGCACCGTGATACGTATAAGGAGTGCGAATAGAGAAAGAAAAGAATACATACGATCATCCGGTAAAATGGATTTTACTTCGGAGATTTTCTCTAAAATACAAGATCTCCTTTGTATGTGTGTGTGTGTGTGTATGTGTGTACGCGCGTAGCGCGAGACTTCATCTATGATCAATATCCGATAACTCGGAATTTACGCCTGTCATCATCGAAACTCATATTGATATTCTCCCCATTATCTTTGCTACGCCATCTCTCAATATGCTGCTCCCTCGCCGTATTGATTACATCTTGTATCTTATGTTACGCCATCATCTTTAGAAGTATACAAGAAATGTTCTCGCAATATACGTACGTTTAAAAATAATTGAGATATATACACTTTTTTTTCTAAGTTTTTCAGTAAAAACAAACTTTGTCAAAAATTCATCAAAACATGATCTGTTATTAGATGTACTAAAAATTTAATTTAATTATCCTCACGAACGTGTAAACTTTTCTCACACAGTCTGCATTCTCGTTACGAGATACGTTATTCCCGTGATTCCTTTTATGACGATCGAAAATAGGACATGCTCGAAAATGGACGATTAATAATGGAAACAATGTGACAGGTATTTCAAGACAAAATTTCCGAAAGCTGGATAATCATCGGGACGTATTTAATTTTCGTCATCAACAATGCCATTGTTTTGCACTATATCTCGACGTGACCGCATCGGCTTACGAATCGCTTGTGTAAATTGGGTACATCCTTCCGTGCTTCCTGCATAACTTTTATCACTCGGCCACGAGAGATTACCGGCTAACATATCGCGGATATGTATATTTAAAATATACAGGCCGAAGACCTCGTATATCTTTTGAAAGACCCGCTTTTCACCAGACGCTCTCGCTATCTACTACGTAATTTCCGTCTGATATAGGCGAGGCGTTAATTACAAAGCACGCCTTTGAAATCTTTTCACCGTACATTAAATCGCGAAGGGGACGATTGCGTTTTGACGAAAGATGAAAGTAAGCGGCTCGTCGCGTCGGGTCGATGTTATTTCCTTAAATAGGTATATAATTAGAGAGAGGATCATCACGTTTCATTCGCGAGTGATGTCACTCGCGGTCAGGTAAACAGATCATTTCTTGCTGTTTATCGACATACATGTTGATGAGAGGTCACAGTTTAATTATCTCGCGAGGGCGATCAAGGAACGAATACGCGTACACTCATATGTTAACGTGTAATGAACCGCGATATTAATAGGCAATATGCACGCGCAGCGTGTATATCGATGTTAGATGTCCGTCGAATGCCGGAAAACGCACGAACGAACGTGTCGTACCTTAAATGACGCTTGCGTTTGATTAATGAATCGCGAGGAAACGACGACAAAAAGCCGCATTCGTCTTACTACTAATATGCAACTCTGCATGCGTGAAAGCGAACGTGGGACTGGGCCACATCTTCGCATCTATAGAATGCGACTGGTGTATTTTAAAGGTGTATCTTTAAAACTATCGAGAAAGTTAAATATGCGTTTCAATATTTTCCTTTAAGATTATATATATTTCTGATAAAATTATGCCGCTTGTGATAGCACTTGAAAAAAAGATATTTGATTAATTGCAAAGAATATAATTAAAATGCCTTGATTGATAACATTGATATTTTTTAAGGTAAAATCAAAATTTAATTTAGACATCAAATAAAAAGAACGATTATAAACTTCGAGAAGATTTTGCAAATTTATCAAAGATATCTGGTTAATTGCATAAAATACGATTAAAATAGCATTGCCTTGATTAATAACATTGATATTTTTTGAGTTAGATAAAATTTATTTACAAAATGCGATATCACATAATCCACATATGACTTATATCTGTAAAATAAATGGAAAATCAAAAATGGCTTTAATTTAGACATCAAATAATAAAACAATTTTATTATATAAATTAATATAAATATTTATTTACTTTTATTATAAATATTTCAAAAATATATTTTGCAAGTTCATAAATTATAAATCACAAAAATCCATTTTATACTAAAAAAATTCGCTTATGAAAGGGAAAAGAGATAACAGATTTTATATGTACATTAAAGTATAGCAGAAAAAGAATCAGTTAAATGCCGTCAAAAAAGATATATAAAAAAAATTCACACTAAATAATTCTTTTCAAAGTGTGCTGTATCTTCAAGCTTTTTTCCAATACTCGCCAGTATAATAGATAATGATAAAGTAGTCAGTCATTAATATTACTTATCGCATTAGCTAGCGAGCTTTTTATTACCTCTTGGCAAATTGGATAATGCCGCGCGCATTATATATATTTTTCTTTCTTTTACGTAGTGTGTCAGTTATTAAAAAATTATCCTCTTGGCGCGTGCTATTGATTTCTATATCGCTCCGTGAATTGTAGTAGCGAGAATTAAATAAGAGAATTGTGACTTATATAAAATCGCGGCGATGTCGCAACTATCGTCCACTTCTTAATGTTAGAGGGATTCACACGCCGATACGATGTATCGATAATATTACATTCGACGTGGTATGCGTTTCTCCATTTACGCAAGGCTGCCCTCCAGCGTTTTCGCGCGAAGAATGAAGGATTTGCATGCAAACTATATGGGCATTACGGTTTCATAAGGTCATCCGTCGAGACTCGCACTCTCAACGGAACTCGGTCGATCTCTTTCCTCCCATACGACGAACGTGCTCGCTTAGAAATTCCATCATGCTTTCATAAAATTGAACGCGATAATCGTGGTGCAGGATCGTGGCCAATTAAAAAATGAGCGCGCGCGAAGCAACGCGACGCAAAGTATAATAAACTCTCAACACTCCTCTGCATAAAGTTCAAGTATTTTATGCACCTCGATGGGAATAACGGACAATCATTGTGATCTAAAGCTTACTATCGTATATATGGCGTACATTTTTCTATTAATTTATCGTTCTCTTCTCAGTACTTTATGATCCCCTGCGCAAATTAACGAATGGAAAGCCGACTCGTTAACCCATCCGTCTGCTATTCGTAACGTTGTAAACGTTGCGTTAAATTGCCTTTTACTCACGATTTTCTTAATATAATAATCATATTAATCTAAAGCATGCGCTCATATACATAATAAAAATAATAATTTCTGATAATCTCTTCCGCGAAGTTCTTTGTCTGTAAATACACATATTGCAAAAGTTATAGGTGCTTCGATCTCTCTCGAGGTATGTTTAATTTTATTTTATTGAATTTAGAGATTAGTCTTATTATCGTATTATACACACATATACATATATTATACATAAAATCCATCATCATCCGTTTTATTTTTATACTGACAAAATATTGTAAAATATTTTATTAATTATACTAAATTATACCTGTTGATGTCTGCAATTGTCATTCAATTGTTACAAATAAATAATAAATAATAAATGAATTTTGCCAGTAGCTAATCATGCAATTCAAAAAATAATTTTGTTCGAGAATTTAATTCTTCGATAGTATAGTTAAATAAATTAATAAAATATTTAAAAAAACTTCAATCTGAAACAAGCTTTATAATTTTTATAGAGAAAAAAACCGTGTATGGAAATACTTCCTCTTTATTAAATTCAATTCAAATCAAACTATGGGCTTATTTTTATCGAGTTTTTGGGATTACTTCATGTATAAGCTAATTTAATTTAAATATCCGATATAAAATTTTGTTTGACTACTGTTATTGATTTTTGTGAAATATACATATGCATTGCGGTTATCAGTTATTTAAAATCTATATATAACATATCTATATAAACATTCATAAGAAGAGTAAAAAAACCTCGTTTATCTTGTTTTTATATTTTTTGCGAAAATTAAACCTTTATTATATTAATGAGAAAATTAAACGTACTATCATTAAAAAAACTTTAACAAATTTCTTTTATAAAGTTTTACTAAGCTCTCTTAATCCTCGAATATAGCTGTATTTCCATAAAAAAATGTTCCGTTTTTTTATTTGATTTATAATAAGTACTTAAAAAAATATCATAGAAATAGAATAGTATGCGCAGATTCTTTAAACGAATCAGCATCATACACATAAAGGATTGAAAAGCTTCCAACCTACGAAAATAACTCGATCGTTCGGATACACCAAAAAGTGGTCTATACCTTCCCATTAATCTTTTCCTTTATAACTTTCACATACGGTTATGTACCGATCTTTGACCCCTGCCGATTAAACTCGATTCTATTTTAAGTATCCCGGACGGCCGCGAGCTCAGCCTTGTCGATTACATACGAGAAACAATCGCTCATAACAGGTCTCATGATGTAAGAGAGACGCGCGCAATCTTTGGATTTCCACGTGCAAAAAAGGTAAGATCGCTCACTTTGTTACATACGAGAAGTCATTCGTTATCGCATGCGTGCAGTCAATTACGGTATTCGCGCGAGAATGTCGCGAAATAGCAAGCTTTCACCAGAAGAATCGCTGGACTTCCCATGACACTTTACCAAAGTTCCATCAATTTGAATCGATAATATTAAGGTAGACGCGATTGAGCATTTCCTCGGATGCTTCGTCGGCTTTGTCAATCAAATGCAAATACGAACGTATGTGCATGAGTCGGCTGAGTGGGAGCGCTGATAAATGATTTTAAAGTCGAAAGCGTGGGGGATTATCATCGGGAAACTCGATTGTCGTCGTTACATCGCACGAGTCACGATAAGCGTAATTTATGGCATTTGTACACGCGTAATTTTATTCCCCTTTCTCTTACCGCCGTATAGCGGCACATAATTTTTAGACACACGAAATCATCGCACGTGTAACGTATATACTTATGTATGTTGTCTACATTAGAAAAATTCAAGCTATTGTATGTCTTGCAGAACAAAAAAATTGGTTAAAAAATCAAATGCTTTAAATTAAATATTTAAAATTAAAAAACCTAATATATCTAGATTTTAAGTATCTTTATCATACATATAATAATAAATGACTGATGTCGATATGGTCGAATTAACAAATTGATGAGATAACTGATAATGAAAATATGATAAATTCGATGTAAAGGGGATCTCAATGTTATTATCTTATAAATCTTGATAATTAATAATTAATCTTATATATCAATTGCTTTCCTATTTCAACAGATTTTGCAGAGAAGTTCTGTTCATTATAATCATTTGTTGCAATCATTACTTTCATTTAACTTTAGATATTTATCGAATTTTTAAGTCTGAATATTTAGTTATTTAAAGTTCACAAAATAATATTTATGTAACTTATACGTAAACTACTAAACAGAAAAAATTCCATTATCTGAGAAAAAAACAGATCTGCTAAAACAACAGATGTATCCAGCTGTTACGGCAATTTTACGATTCACACTTAAATATTCTTGAAAAATAATTTACATACATTAAGATAAGTTATTTTATAACACAAACAGATTGTCGCGTTATTATATCGAGTCACGATAAGAAGAAATTTACATTGCATATTTAGAAGCTTATGCTACTCTCTCGTCATACGCACAAATCTTTCAAACAAACAAGCTCGCTTAATTATTTTTCACGAGATAATGTCGCTCAATACGATGTGTGTACTCAACTGCCCAAAATATGATAAGCAATGCTACATTATCAATAACTCTGCGCAATGGAAATGTCATAAAACAAGTTGTATACCCACATCAAAACACGCAAATTTATATAATAAATTAAAATATTAATATTAATAAAAAAAATAAGCTTATTCCATCTCTAAGTGCCAAGAAAAATTATAACTTTTCGAGAGAATAAGTCATTAATATATTACCGTTTGTTATGACAGTTAAAAGACAGTGAAAACATATTATAATTAATGGATTGTGCAACAATATAAGAATTTTAATAAAAAAGAAAAGTAAATGGACTATTGCCTTTTTTTTTTCATTAAATGGATTTTTTCTATAATTTAATTTGTTGTACATATTACGTACATTAAACTACAAACTTCATTTTTGACTTCAAAAGTCAAGCAGATATTATTAATGAGCTTCAAGCAACGAAGATAAGTGCAAAAATCACAGAAAAACATGTTTCATAACTATAAAATTTATAATAAATAAATTGTATTTTGCAAAAATGTAAAACAAAAATATATTAAATTAGAATATTACATTAAAATTACTATAAATATAAAATTTATTTAAAATTTAATTTAAAACATTTGATTATCCATAAACTCAATAATAAAAATTATCAATTGTGTAAGGCAAATGTTGGATTTTCATACTCAGAATTATATTTTTCATGAAAGAATGATGTATTTATTAAATTTCTAAGCTTATTGCAATATCGTTTAATGAATAAATATAAAATTAAATATTTCAATGTTCGTGTAGATAAACAAGAAGTGTGAATAAAAACGTTCTCATAAAATTTACTAAACAATTTTTAAATAACATACTGTATAATTCTTGACTACTTTTGATTTGAATTATTATTAATAATCGAATTTCGCATCGGCAATACCATTGTTACATTTTCGATAGAAAAATCATTATATTATTTTGAAGGATGAACATTCATAGGCAGCTGCATCGACGAGTTCTTTTCGCAGTCTATCGACCTCGCTACGTCTACGTCATCGTGGCTGCAATCTAAATATGCAAGTGCGCGAGTCACCTTTTGCCGCGCATGTCATATATCAGCTGGTCGAGCCTCATGTCGGGCAGGATTAATTACTATGGCTGGCTGATTGCTTTTACCGCGACGAGCGTTTTCGTATGACGTATGTACATATGTATGATCTTTAACGCGTTAACCTTTCGGACAAGAGTGAAAGAGAGCGAGAGAGAAAGGGATACTCCGTCAGTCTACTAATCTAACTCGGTTAGATTCTCATTTCGCTTTCATGACACTATAACGTTACAGGTGCAATCTTCTTCTGCTATTTCAGATAAACAAGAGAGTCACTGCTGTATCGGATTGGCAACGTTTTAGAGGACCGTATATATCTATGTACGTGTATAATAACTCGTCACACGCGAATACGAGGACATCGGCAAAAAATATAAATACGACATCTTTATTCAACATTACGAAAATCTGGATTATGACTTAACCTCGAGCGACGTTTCAAAATAGATTTTGTAACGATCGAACACATCGCTGTGTTTACGCATCGCTTTCTATTAATAACGTGCGATTGCGCAATTTGATTGGAATGGAATTCAAATCATTTGATTTAATGTAATTTCAATTAATTCAATAAATATAATTCAAGTTTAAAGAGAATCATTCGCTTCTATTATCATGCTGTAGATATACATATTGTTCGATAATAGGCGCATTTGATAAAACGTTTCTTCATAATATTTAAAATTTAATGACAAATAAATATTTATATTTCTGAACCTTAATCGTAATAATTTGCTCTTTTATTTAATTCGCGCGTGCTGATAGCTTGAAAATTCAGAATCTTAGACATTTCATTTTTTTTTCTTTTTTTTTTCATGAAAATAAATCACACTCATCTTCGGATATAAAATATTATTTCGTAACTAAATATGTAATTTACTACCGTTTACTATGAAACATGATCTTCAAATGTAACATGGATCATAAATATCGATGCGTTCTTTATTTGATACATACCATAATAACTTGACCTATCATTCTAAATAATGCTTATTTGCAGAAAATATGCAAAACATTAAACAAGATTCCACACGAGTGCAAAAGTTAATCGTATTTACAACGTAGCTTATCGGTAGCTGATGGTAAAAAAATTTTAAAATTCGTCATTGGTCGATCAATCGGTAGTTTGCGTTAACGTAATCTCATATACACGTGTCTATAGATAAACTTTTGACTTTCATCTAGGAAAATATTTGGTCACTATACAGATTGAGTTGAGTTAATTGACTCGTTTAGAAAATGTTCGAATGTTTAAAACTTGATTCAATGATACGGTGATCTTATTTGTCATTCTGAGAGTCAATCGTTTGCTCTTCGTCTGGCATTTCGCCAATCCATTATCGTGTGTATTCTCTGCATTAGCAAGAATTTCAACATTACATAATAACATTACGAATACACATGCTTGGCACGTAATACGATTAGGGACGCATAAGTTTAACAACATGTTGTTGCTATAATCATTCTCACTTAATACCAAATATTGTAAATTTACTGGTTAGATTCAAAGATGATAATTCAAGAAAAAATTTTACAAAAGTGAACTGTCATAACTACATTATTACACGTTTTAAAAATATAAAAAGAAATTCCAAATCTATCAGATGTGTTATTAAATTGTATAACGTTATTATTATTCAACATTTTAAGCTGCTCACAATCAATACTTTTTCTCTGCAAAGCTATCTTTCTCAGGAATTGAAAAAATAGTTAATATCTAGACTAAGGTATTGATATTATTTTTCTATCAAGATATACTTTGTAGGAGAACGTCTCTTCGCTTATCACATCGTGGTCTGACATCCAATCGATAGCGTGCCATTGCTCCAAGAGCAATCTCGTTCGGAGATGCAGAGGGCGGAAAAAATGACGTCATTCGAGACGCAAATGATTACTTTGAAGAACGGAGAGTAATGCGTGGGTGTGCGAGAGTATTAAAAAGCTCGTAACCTCGTGACGCAATAGTGACCATAAATCGGGGTGAGACAGTTGAAAGGTAATATTTATATGTGTGAAAAAGAAGAAACTCTTGTGTAGGATAGAAGTAATAGTCTTCCACAGCTATATGAGTTTCGCTGTAACTTTATATCCCCAAATTTTGATTGAAAATTCAGAATCTTAGACATTTCATTTTATTTTATTTTATTTTTTTTTTTAATGAAAATAAGTCACGCTCATCTTCGGATATCAAATATTATTTCGTAACTAAATATGGTAATTGTGAGTGATTATCCCGTCGCCTCTCTTCACAATCGCGTACGAGTGATATCCTATCATCTTTTCTCCATTAATTCTTTGCAAATAATCTTTTCTTACACATATTTCAATATTAATTTTTCAAAATATAATAATTATAAGTTTAATTTTAAACAATTTACAAAATAATTAAATTTTTTTTATAAAACTATTTTTTTTTTTTTTTTGAAAATGTATATAAGTTGTCACATAACACTATTACGATGTATATGTCTTCATAAATGTTTCAAACTATACCTCTCTCTCTTTTTTTTTTGTCGCACATAAAAAAATATTTATTATTAAAAATATTTGTAATTAAATATTCCAGAGATTTTTTATCCACCTTTCAAAAAATATTTAATGATTCCTTATTTGACGAAGATGCTGTAATACGTATTTTCTTTATCAATGTTAATGCAACGATTATTATTATTAAATCTCATTCAGATGTTTATGTAAATTGTTGAAAACTTATGAATCGTCGATTTAAATCGACGCAAATTTTCTCAAAAATGCTAATGATATCATTGATTAATCTCTTTCGTACTACGTAAGTAAATAATCTTATCAGGCATGACCTCTCGCATCGTAGAAATTATTTCTGTCAAATATGTCGACACTACACTAAGTCAAAATTTTTAAATTGTTAAAATAATTCTAAAAGGTTCAATATTAACATCATTTTTCGATGGTTTATCAAAGTATATTTTGATGGTTCTTAACACATGTCATGTAATGCTTCTTTTCTCTATTAGGAAGTTATCTTTAAATGCGATAGAGTAAGAAAAATCTCCGGAAATACGCGTAAGAATGCACCATCGCATATTTATACTGAAGAAGCAATAAAGCTTCTTTTTCAAAGAGGATAATTCTTTTTATCTATTTCTATCTTACGCCCACAAGAAAAGAAAGAAACAAATGCGGACAATACTTAGCTTACGTAAACTTATTGTTAGCCGCAAAAACCATATACTTTACATACACATCCGCGAGTAGAGAAACAATTTAAATTTTATTTATGCTTCAAGTTTCGCTTGAGATGTTAACACAGTAACTGATATGCATATAGGCAAGTAATAAATATTTATGTTTTATGATACAAGTATCAGTAAGCAAAATGCAAATATTATGTAATTTGAAATGCTTGTCCATGAGCGCAAAAAATCAATAGTCAAACAACTGGTGAAAAAACGCGATCGCAAATCGGACACGGATTTAAATAGAATATATACAATATATACATACATACACACATATATATTTGTACGTATGTATGAATATCTTTGTATATGCAATTTAATGCAAAATATATCTCGCGGCTAACGCGGACATTGTCGCGTGGCCAACCACGTGATAAACGTCACCTTTCGTTGAAACTGCGTTCGGCAAATTAATACATACCAGAGCACTGATTGACCAACGCCTCGTAAATCGGCCGGCCGAACACCCGTTATGCTAATTTAATAAGTGTCGTTTCTTATAAATTCTCTTGCTTTCCGTTCGCTTCCCTTCTCGCTGCGGCGATCGAATCGGGGCATAATTGCGTTCGGCGCGAAAAACACGTAAGCGAAAAGTAGTGTTCAAATATAAACTCTTTATGCAACTTACGCCCATAATCAAATTAAACGAGAATAATAAGTCATTCCGTGATATTTTATATCGTTATGCGAAAATTATCGCGTCGAAATCTTACGAAAACATTCTAAAGAAATGCTAGAATATCTCCATCATTAAAATTTGTTTTCTAAACTTTGATCCGAGATTTTTTATTTTTGGCTTTTTAGTATCTTCATCCTGAATTAAAATTGGAATTGTATCATATTTTTCACGTTAATTCGATCATTTCAAAAATAACAAAAAAAAAAATATCTTTTATTTTTTATTTTAACAATTGTGAAAAGATATTTTAAAATATTAAGAAAAAATTGATAAATGGAGCTACTTTTTTCAGTTATATAATTCGATTACGTAAAATTTATCATTTCCAGATTGTGACTTGAAAACTAAGATGAGAAAAAATTTTAATTGCAATTATAATTATAATAGATGTTAATAATCAGGTGGCAAATAACAAAATAATACTGTTCCGTTTTGAAATCAATGACCTTCGATTTTATGCAAAATTTTATTACATCTATATAATAAGGTTTTTAAAATTAAGGAAAAGCAGATAAAAATAATGAAAATTTGCTTCAAAGACTATACTTGATATACGCCAAAAAGAAAGATATAAAAACAATTTCTTATTACATATAAATAAAAAGTAATAAATATTTATTTTAAATAATTGCTATCAATGAAACAAAAATATGAATATAATTTAGAAAATTTTCACAAAAAACTTCTATTCTGCCGAATCGAAACCTCTCGAGCATCTTGATCTCAAGCGAAAAAACAAAGAATCTATTTCTTATTGTATCTTTTGGATATTTTCTTTGCAAACACACATATTGTAGCCCCACAAATTATATTTCGAAAATTCGAGAACATTTGCGATTCTCCTAAATTCGATCCACACGCGCATGTCAAGTAACTCGGGCGAAGGTCGACGAACTGCGATTGCTCGTATACGTGATTTCTAGACAGATTCTCCGATTTCACTTATCTAATTGACATTATCTTCTCATGCATGAATTATTTTATACGTGCGATAAGGAGAATTTCGATTTGATAATACATTCAAAGATATATACGTAAAAGAGTTCTCTCAAATACTGCATTTGAAAGTGACGGAAGACGATTTATTCTATTTATAGATTGACGGAGATCACTAAATCTCATTCTAAATAATAAATCATACATACAAGTATGAACACGGAAATCTATATATATATATATATATATATATATATATATATATATATATATATAGAGAGAGAGAGAGAGAGAGAAAGAATGCCACTCTTTTGATTTGTGAATTCTTTGATCCATAAAATAAATTCTGTTTTCATTCAAGCAATTAATTTTGTAGCCATTGTAAATCGTAATAAAAAAAAATTCTGTAATTCTTAGCGTTCAAAGTTATTTATTGCTATATATTTTATTTGGTTAAATGTTTTGTAGTAATAATATTAAAATATATAATATTAAATTGAAATATATAATATTAAAATGAGATTCTCTTGCTGAATCTGCATTGCGTCTCTTTCAACGAGATTTAAGTAAAATATACTATTATTTTCGAATTATGATTTGCATTCAAAATTTGTTTTTTGACCTTTGAACCAAGATTTTTAATTTTTCGCTTTTGAATATCGTCATTCTTTAAATTAAAATCGCATTATATTTTTCACATACGTTAATTCAACCGTTTCAAAAATAACCGAAAAAAAATATTTTTTACTTTTGTTTAACAGTTGTGAGAAAATATTTAAAAAATATTAAGGAAAAATTGACAAATACAGGACTATTTTCTTTTTAATTATATAATAGGTTTACGTAAGACTTATGATTCCAAGACTGCGATTTAAAAACTGAGATGAGAAGGAATTTTAATTGCAATTATAAATTACGTATATCATATTTATTAAATATTAAATATTCGCGCGCTCGACCATATTATTCGATCGAAAGATTATATAATCGAAGATTATATAAAAATATGGAAAAGAGAAATATATTAAAGTCAACTTTGACAGAAATTATCCTTGCCGGCATACATACGCGCGTAAACACAAATACACACAATTCAAAGTGACCGTGGAGTTAATAATATTTGGATTACAAAGTCGATGTAAGACACAGAGAAAGTGGAACGTGCGAAGGATAGAGGCGATATAAACAATACGTGTAAAAAAAAAAAACAATAAGTTGACGCGTCGCAAGATTTGCGTGTCGAGGAATCGTTCCTAGCACAGGGGAAAAGGAAATTGAAGGGGGAGAGAGGGAAGGGAAGGGGAATCGATCACGATCGATCGTTCGCCGGCGACATGCCGGGGGATGTCGACCTCCCGACTGCAGTCTCCGACCCGAGAGAGGGTTGAACGACTCCGCCGTCGCTCCAACACCACCACCCCCTCGACTCTCGCCCTCCACCGCCGCAAATAGGTCGAGGGGCGCGAGGGGGTTTCGCTCGCGCGCGTTTGAACGCGCGCCGCGTGCCAACGACGGTCTTATGTAAGCTTACCTGCATCAACGGCACCGAGGTGGTATGCACGAGGTCGTTGGATCTGGCCGGTAGTTCCTCGGTCGCCGGTTTGTCCCCCGCGTTGACAGGAATCATGATCTCCTGTGTTTCGTTGCGCTCTCCGTCCTTCATGGTCACGTTCACGTCCAGGATGATTTCGATCCAAGGGAACGAATGGTCGGTCTTCCTCACGAGGAAATGTACGAAGTCTCGTGAAAATACGTTCGAGAATACGCGACGACGAAACGAGATTCTTGGCTGCCGGCGAAGACACGGATCGATTCACTCGCGACGACGAGAATCGAGAGATCCGTGAGAGAAAAACGGCGATAGCCGCGACGAGGAAGTTAAGGATGCGGGACTAACTTCACACAGAGTGAGGAAGTAGCCGGTTGATTCCGTGCGCAAGAGCAACGACGTCGGGCGGCGCGGCTGTCACGTGGTCGATTCGCGAGCTTAACCGCGGTGTAAAAGTGTGTTACGAGTCTATAGATGGTAGCGGTATCGAAATACCGGATAATATCGCGCGCGGCGAGAGAGAGAAATAGAGAGAGAGAGAGAGAGAGAAAGAGAGGAGACACACCAATGAAACACACAGCACCAACGCGCTTACACGGACAGCACCTTTACGTCACTGTACTTCGCGACGATGATGCCACGACGAAAGCGCGAAGTTAGACACGAGTTAGACGTTAGACTTAAGTCGCGAGACGCGGGGAGAACAATACGAACAGAAGAGACGAACGACGACGATCGGGAGGAACGAGGGGGTTCGACACTGCGAGAATCTCGTCACCTCGGTTCGTTCCGGCTCGCCCCACCCGAGCCGAGCCGAATGCCGAGCGCGAGTAAGTACCCCCTTCCCCCACTCCTTCGCATCGTGCCGAGCGCGACTGTGTATCCCCCTTTACCTCTCCACCTGTCCCTCTCTATCCCTCTCTCGCCCTCGCGCGCTTATCCCGTTTGTCCGAAATCCGAAATCACCCGAGACCCGAGAGCTTCTGTCGCCGACGACCGTTGTCATGTTTGCGTCGGTGTCGACCTCTCCGTCATCCTAAACGCCGTGTCAACCTCTTCTGAGGACCGAGCGGAGCCGACGACGCCGATGAGGAAAGGTTAGCCGCAATTAGCCAGCATTGTTGGCACGAGCGCGGGACGCTGCCAAAAATGAGCATTCGCAATTTCTCAGCAAATCCTTCCTTCGAACTCTCTCTCTTTCTTTCATCGCTCGCACTAGGTCGCGATCGCGAACTCCGCCCGATCTTAAGAATAAAATCGTGGTCGGGGAAAAAGAAACGCGAATTATTATTTTAATCAGCCAAGCTTAATTGCCGCCCACGTATGACCGCGTATTGACTGTAGTCAACAAGCGTGATTTAAAAATAAGTATATATATATATATATAATATATATATATATATATATTTTTTTGTCTCTCGTCGCTTTCGACTACTGAATAACGCGGCTGTGCAAACATAAATATTATAAAGCTAGATATATGTGTAAAGCGAAGAGAGAAATACAGCAATAATTTAAAATTAATTATGCTCTATTACAAAATATAAAAATATATCGAAATAAAATTTGAATCTCGCAATGTTAAATAACTGTATAAATTCAATTTTGAGAAACGTTCGAAAATGAAAAAAATATGTCATTATTGAATTATCAAAAATATATTTTTGTAATCTAATACTAGAGAGAAAGAAAGAGAGAGAGAGAGAGAGAGAGAGAGAGAGAGAGAGAGAGATTGAAATAAAGCATTTGCGTTTTGCACATGAAAAAATTAAGATATTAAATTTATAAAGAAATACATAATACAAAGTTTGTTTTAACAATATTATCATAACAAGTAACTCAACGCGAGATATAAATAGTATTAAATATTTGGCAGCTCCTTCTATGTTTTATTAGAATTAATGAAAGTATGAGTACATAATGATAATTCTGCTTTATTTCTTCATTTATATCTTAGATAAACGCAGATAATCTTATCCTGTTTCTGCAATAAGACTCGTGTTTCTACAGCCGTCGTATTGTCTTCGCAGGATGTATTCTTGAAAGGTAACCAAATTAATAATATTTAAGAAGCTTCAGTAGGCATCGTCGTTAATTGTTTCGTGAGACCTAATACCTCGTGAGACCTCTAAAATAACAACTAAGAGAGGTGACCGTGACGGTTGCGAAACCACAAAAGTGTTTGTTTACACGTAACCGACAAACATACCGAGTGAAATATCTGTTATACACGAAATCATAAATAGAAAAGAAAATAAGAGAGAGAGAAAAGAAAAAAATATAACTGTTTTTATAATAATTTGTTCCACAGTTTTTAGTCTGTGATTGATTTCTCTTTTATTAAGCGGAAAAATTTTGAAAGATTAGCATTAGAATTAATATCCATTTAACTTATTTTCTATCAGTTTGAAATATAAATTATTATTGTAACATGTGTTGTTCAATAGATATAATCCATACACATTTATAATAGAAATAAAAATAATACGATTTCTACAACAATAACGTTGTGCAACAAAACGTATGATATAATATAAACGTATAATATAATGTATTATAACTTTTATTTTTTTCGCGTGAAATGATGACGTTAAGATATCGCGCAACATTTGCAATTATAAATACGAAAATAATTTGCTCATGTAAAATTTGACATGCGTATAACTTTAATTTTTGATATCCAATAAATTTCAAGATAATGTTTCTTTATACTTTTCGCATTAAACATAAAAATCATTTACCTCTCTCTTTCTCTTTCTTTTTGTTCTTCTCTGCGTCTTATTTTTAACGAATATTTATGTTAACAATTTATTTCTGAAAATATAATACAAAGTATTATTCTAGTTTATTTTTAAATATTTAAAATTACAACATTTTTGAAACTTATCTGAAAAATCTTGAATATATCCAAAAAAATACAATTATAAATTATTTATATAAATAGTACAATTATAAATTATTTATATAATGCTTCGATATATTTAAGTTTGAGATTTCTCCCTTTTTAGACAGAAAAACGTTTTTCAATTGTTTGCAAAATTTATGTATATTTAAAAGAAATTTTTTGAACGATCACAGAACACATTTAATTATTTCTTATTGATCAATAATCTTTGATCGTATCTGCCAGCACAAAAATTCACGCATTTATTATGTCACTCAATTAATATTTAATATTAATATTTTTATATTAATATTAATTTTTTTATTAATATTATTAATATTTATATATTTAATATTTTTACGCTCTAAAAATTCAAACATTTTTTTTCATAAAGCGTCAGCATGACGCTTTATTGTGCTATATTGTATATGTACATGTCAAAAATAATACGCGCACGTACAAATAATTAAATTAAACATTAATTAGATTCACGAATAAATTCGTCAAAAAATCGTTTATAGATAATTAATTTTCTTTTCGAACTGTTCAAACAAATGCAATGATTTACGTATCTGTCTCATTGCACTGTTTATTACATTTAACAGTCAACAGAGTAAAAGAAATGAATTTCTTATCGACGCGATCAAGTTTTCTATCGATAACAGTATAAAACATATTTCGCGCCTAAACACGCTAACTTTACCTTATTGATAAAAGTATTACGTCTCATAATTAACTTATAAACACACTCAAATTGATTCGCTCCACTCCATTTCCCCCTGATGATATAATTAACTCTCGCAGTATAAAACTTAATGATTTCTGATTTGCTAATGAAAAGATCAATGATTGATCAATCAGCGATACAGATGAAGTATAATTAACGTATATATCTGTAAATGATAAATCGATCGGCGGATATTACGTATTTGTACACAAGCAGCGTCAAAAATATGTTGACCATAATGTATCAGGAATGGAAAGCTCGATGATAGCCTAGACGTTGGCAAAGATTGGACGATAGACGTAAAGCGAATTAATTTGCCGCTTTCTTGAGGAAGAATGTGTGGCACAATAATTATTGCATCGCACGATGCATGAGGTTGACCGTGTTCACTGCACACATCGCGTGCATCAGTCGGCCGACTTTTTCTTCGTTTTTCCTAATGAGCATCGGTTGCGCATTCGATATTATATGTATCGCGTATACATACATACATACATACATATATATATATATATATATATATATATATATATATGTGTATGTATAAATCTTGTCAAGGAAGCAATTTGCAGTAAAAGCGACTGATTGAGATGAGACGAGAGTTAGCGAGAAAGACGCAGGAGCCGCACCTGCATCGCTCTCGTCTCTTACGTGCTATCCGAGTGAGTCAACAACCTTTAATTCTCATAGGCAACGAACTATAAACGCTGAACATATTTATCTCGATTTCGACGAAATAATCCTGATTATACATTGTTTTTTAGATATGTATATGGTGTCCAATTCACAAAAAAAATTCCTCTTTTTCAATACACTCATATTCATACTAACGATGAGTATCTCGAAATCCTAATGTGCAAGTATTTAATTTAAAAAGTTGACGTTGTTTAACTTTCTCGATAAAGTAAATATAAATATCTTTCAAGTCTTGCCTTGTATATAAAAAGATACGTTTTTGATTAAATAATTTAAAATGTTTTAAATAATATTTTTTTAAATTTTTCTACTCCTCAGAAAACTCTTTATTCTTTCTCTCTTTTTTGTAGTTGTTATCACAATTCCTTTGATAAATGTGACGAAAATTATTTAAAATATATTATTATTACATATTTTTATATTGATATATTATAATCTATAATTTTTAGTTTAAAATTTGATAAAAATATTATTATGTAAAAAATATATGTGAATTATCTATTCAATATTTAAATTTGATTATTCTCAATGATTGCAAAATACGATAAAATATTTCTATAGCATTCATTTCTTGGAAGAAATTACGCCGTGTTAACGATCTATCAAAATTGCGAAAAGGTCATAATGAATCTATCCAGTTTTTCCCATTAACATTACAATAATTCAAATCAAATATGCAATAAAAATGTATAATTTATGAACATTTCATTTTTTATACACAGGCCGCGGTCAAAAAAATTATGTATATGTATATTATTGTAAATATATATCAGCGATTAATTTATCGTAAAATTCAATTGTCGGCATAAATTATCATTTGCGTTTATGCGCATATCTAATCGTTAGGACTTTTGTAAGAAACGCGTGTAAGATACACGTGCGGAATTGTCATGCACTATCGGCGTCAAATTATTATTTGATATATTATTAGATACATAAATATATATCTTGTAATTGTTAATTTAGAACAAGTAAATTTTAAAATAAATTCGTACTCCGTGAAAATAATTTTGCGCCATAATCGCAAAATATTATGCAAATATTGCTTAATATATATGATTGAGATATTTAAATAAACCGCATAAGAATTCAATCATTTCAATGTAATTTTAATAGATATTTCTGTTAGGCATTAAATATATAAGATAAAATCTGTTCTCTTATTATATTAACTGTGCTGCAATCATTCAATTAAATAGAATAATTTTATATCAAAAAATGATTGTTTCTGCTGTATTATTTTAAGATCAGTTGCGCTACTTTGGACATGATAAATGCGATATACTCAATACTTAGGCTACCTGTACGCACGCATCGGTAGAGCGGCGCGTTAATTGCGGTTGCAGCTTAGTTGCATCGCGTGTGCGCGCTCATAAGGAAGAAACCCTCGAGGAGTTATAATAGAAACTGCGTTGTACTTTGAGAACGGCAAATGTGCGCGAAACAGATTTATGCGATCTGTACGAGAATCTGTATGCAATGTACTAAATTATTCTAATTCCGCGAATAAAGCATCAATGTTTCGCGGTTTTAAATTTTTAAGCTTAATATGAATATATAGGCTACTCGTGAATGTTCTATTATGAAAACGTCGCGTTCAAATACAAAG
The DNA here is from genome assembly GCF_021464435.1 of Cataglyphis hispanica. Taxonomy (NCBI): domain Eukaryota; kingdom Metazoa; phylum Arthropoda; class Insecta; order Hymenoptera; family Formicidae; genus Cataglyphis; species Cataglyphis hispanica. Next base: position 5,579,082 of record NC_065955.1, on the reverse strand, counting down.
CAGACAGAATAGTTATTAAAGTAGATTTTCTTTAATAAATTATGCAAGGTTTCTCTCTCTTCTTCTCTTTCACTTTTTTAAATACATTCTTGTGGATTTTATGCATCAAATAAATAATCAATAAATTAATTTATAATACAAAATTTATAATACAAAATAAATAAATTTATTTACTGTTGGCTATTAATGTACATGGTTTGTTTAAAATTCTATTCATATATCTCATCGTATACATTGGCAATTAACGTCATAAACAACTGTTTTAAGCTTAAAGCAATTATTTGCCACAAGATTGCATTAAATATCTTCTTTTTATGTGCAGTGTTTTTAAAATATTAACGTAATTTTATTCACATTTAATCTCCGCATTGGCAAACAACATTATTTTAGATAAGATAAAAACGCAGCTGCTAATTTCGAAAGCACCAGTAAATATTGCGTCTGATTGGACCAATGAAAACTTTCATCATTGGCTACTTTGTACTCTTGCTGTAAAGGTATATCGCACTGTGTTGCGTGCCATAAATCAAGATAACAAATCGATGTTTAATTTGGTCCGAAGAATTCTTTTTCTGACATTTGTGTATGACATTGACACGTAGAAGAAGAGTGCGATATTCGATCAATCGATTCTAAAAAAAGATCGGGGAATGAAAACAAATTGGTCAGATATACTATAAATAGGAATTATATAATAAAATATGTGATTTTTTTGAATACTTAACAAGTAATCTCGTAAAAATATTTTGATTTCGCATGCGTTATATTGTTGATACATTGCAATGAACAGATAAGTCAGCGATAAATCGTTGTATAATATTAATTTTTTTTTTAAACGAAATATTCTGATTATTAAATAACACAAAAAATTTATTAACACATAAACTATCAAAATGATCTGTCCAAAAAAAAAGTATAACGAACATTGTAAAATTTAACTTTTCAATCTTTGACGTAAGATTATCCAAAAAACAATCAACATTTAAAAAAGTTAAATTGTTATTTATTTAATATTTCTCTGAACAAAGATTATTGTTATTTCAATGTAGAATTGGTACTGAAAATAAAAGTACTTTAATAATTTATATTTCTGAAGGAGAGTAATCGGCTCTCTCTCATAATCATTATCGAATCGGAGATAGTGAAAATCTCGCGACTTTCGATATCTACGAGCGCATCGGCACCATATGTTAGCATGTAAAAGCCGTTGCTCTATTCTCGCAAAAATCGACTAATAAAAAGGTAACTCGTCGACCTTCGATATAGTCTATGCTTCGTGGCGACTGGTTCTCCATCTCTTTTTCACTGTTGACGGATCTCTCGCTCTCTCTCTCTCTCTCTCTCTCTCTCTCTTTCTTAACTATTTTCTTATCTCTCTCTTTCTCTCATTGCGCTCCGTGTATATAGCGCTGCCAACTTTCACGTATCATAATATACAGTGAAAGAATGTGGTTTCCCTTTCAAATTACAAAATATGCCACGAGTGAACAGTTCAGCACACTTCCTTTTCTTTAATTTTGTCTTTTACGTCATTTTGAAATTTTTTGGTAACGTACTCGAGAGAATGTAGTGTGAATTTATATTTAATAAAGTAACGGCAGTTACATCTTTTTACATATATACATTGATCATAAATAAAAATGCTGTTCAAATATTTTAATTTCCTTAATAAGAAAAAACAAATCATATCTCCGGATTTTTATCAATTTAATATCTTTATTCTTATATTTGAAACTCAATTTCCTTTCGAATATCGTTTTCATGCCTTCGAGCTCGATTGAAAACTTACATCCTGTTGACAGACGGAACATGGTGATCTTAAAGGTTTAGACTGGAAAGGACAGCGTCTGAGACTGAAACCTTGATTGAGATATTACATTGCCGTGGTACGCACAATCGGTGCGCAGTTTTATTATTAATAGAGACTATCAGAAGGACTTGACCCAGATTATCAATAAAAAAAAAAGATATATAGATTCCTAGACCATCCTGATTGCGAATATCTATCTGACGTCTTCGTCGACCGGCACGTCATTGCCGCCGGCGACGATTTGTATCATCTTTCATGTTATTAATTTAGACAAGAGGGATAGATTTATGTGGGTTGCGGTAAACTGGGTCAGGGACATAGTTTTGCATGCTCAATATATGCTAGACACAAGCCACGATTTACATTTTTTGTTTATCTGTTAGCAAAAAAAAGGTCAAGAATATGTTATGTTAAATTTAATTATTTCAAATAAACAATAATATGCTAATTTTCCAGCAATAATAATTTATGCTTGATTGATAGTTTATAAATACGAACAGATACTTGAATTATGTTTTGTGTGTGTATATGATCCCAAATCCAATTGCAAAAATTGATCCTTAGGATGTCCCCGACAATGTTTGAAAGTTTGTCTATTGAATATCCGAACACCTTGTATAAATGGTAATCTATTCATTTATAAGCAGTAAAATATTCGCAAATATAAAATATATGCAAATTTCACACGAGTAATATTTTTTTTTTTTCATTTTTTGGGGACAGATAAAAGTAAATTTTATTATTTATTAATTTTATTTATTAAAATATATAAATATATATATATATATATATATATATATATATATATATATGTATGTATAATATATATCGAAATTATAAAATATATTTTATATAAAAATAATGCATGATAGATTTGAAAAAAATTCATGAGATAATGACAAGTGGAGAATAGCATTATAGAAGAATAGAATTATAAAAAATTAATAATATAAAAATAGGTATCCAGTTGAACACTTTGCGAACATAGATTGCAATTCTTTTCTACATACAGTGGTGTACTATAACAACCATAATTCTTTAGTACTTCAGGATATCTCGGACAGCTGCAAAGCAACGCCACTTGTCCGGTAAATAAAATTGCTCAAAGACATGTGGGAAGGGGCAGTCCCATCCTGTAACTCTTTGAACTGGCGCCTCCAAATACAAAAAGCACTCCGCCTGATTTAACAATCATTAGAGAGATTTAAATAATCTATATGTGTAATTAAATTAATATTTTTATTGATGTAAAACCGACTTTTTAACTTCTAATGTAAACATCAAAAGAGCAAATAGTAATCAATTATTCTTATTAATATCAATGAAAATAATTATTTTTAAAATAATTATAAATATAATTAAAAAAGAAGATATAAATCCGAGAAAAATAATCAAATAACCTCGGTCACTTTAAAAACCGGTTTATAGCCTTCTAAGGATAATATTACCATTTCGCATGACATTATATCTCGGCGTATTTTAAACTATCAAAGACTTCCGACTTAACTAATTTGTATATTAGAAACATGCGACATATTTTTACATACAAATCCGATTATTATGTTATTAGGTGTCCTTAAATTATTTTATGTCGCATTGCTTACGCAATAATATTTTATTGTTATCGCGAATTTGCCTTATGAAAAAGTAGATGCCTTACCTGTACAGTTGCAGTTATTTCTGCCCCAAATCCGTTTGTCATCGGCGCTTCGTGGGCGATAATTACGCGCCCGGTTTTCCTCGCCGACTGCAACATTTACGCACTTATCACGCATAGCAATTTATTATCGGTCAGCCGCTGGCTTTAATTCGCGCGTGATTTACGTCTTGTCCCATATTGTTGCGGTATAATAATAACTTATAGATACGACCGCGATGCTAAACGGGCATATTAACGCCGCGACGACGGCACAAGCCATCATTTTGTAACGGCTATCAAATACAGGCCTACAACATGATCGACGATGGAAATACACGCTGGCGATAGAATGGTTGGCGATCGAGATAAGTATTTATATTTGTGTGTATGTGTTCCGTTGTAAATCATTAACAAAGATAACTAGATAGTTAAACGTGACTGAATGTCGAATACAGGTTCATATGACATTTTCGATTTGCGTTGACATTCGCTGCACTTTCAGAAGTTGCAATTTTTCATCACGAAAATATCCCATAGAAAATCTACCTTTCTACGTTTATCGGATTAATATTTATGAGACTCTACATTTCCATGTGACAATTTTAATCTCTCTATTAATAGATAACTTACTATCACAACGCAGGAATCTAAACGAATTTCTATGCATCTTCTATTTATTCTTTTTTTTTTATAATATTGCTTTCAAAACAATATCTAAGAAAAATGTTATTATATTAATTCTTTTTATAAATATTTTTTTTAAATATATATTGATCATTCTAAACTAAAATAAACTAAAAAAGAGAGAAAGATTTTTAATGTAATGTTAGGCAATAATATATAAAGCTTGCTAAATTTGTAAGAATTGTCAAATCTTGTAATAAGCTGCATATACTTTTTTTAAGATAAAATTCTAATTAAGGAACAATGCATAAATGAAGTTATAATTTGAATAATCTATCATGATCCCCTCAATTATATTTACGTTTTTCTGTATTCATCAATCATTCTGATCCATTTTAATAACGCAATCAATGATTTTTCCGACCACGATTTTTCGCGCAAAAGCCATTTCTCGTCAAAGCGACGTATATATTAGAATTTCGTTTTGCGAGCAAAGTCTCTCGTTATGAAACCGCGCAAAGTTTCACAGACAGGCATCGGCGGGCACATAATACAGCGAATCTCCGCGACTGTATCGAAATTGCGGCAAAACGGGTTTCCAATTACGCTCGTACCACGTCTTGTTATGCGCGCAACACTCTCGCGTCGTATATAATATCACGGCGGTTTGTAAGCTGCAAGAGAAGTGCATACTATACGATTGGCATATCATTAGGCGACCAGAGAGATCGATTAGCATAAATCAACGCGATATTAGCGTTTATGGAGATCCGTAACTCGAAGGGACACGTAAGAGTTCAGACCGGAGGATTTCGCTCATGATCACTTCTCATTTCACTGTTAGACGAGGTAACGATAACCACTTCGTCGACGGAATGTCGCGTAGATCGATGGAATAATATCGAATCCTCGCGCGACGATTATCGTAATCTTTCGATTATTCTGTCGCTGTCCGAGTCCGAGTTGACATTTCGCCAACGCGATACGCATACAAATGGTACGAAAGATACCTCAATTGTGTCTGTGTATTTTACGCAGGTATTCGGCGATTTTCTACATCGAAATTCGTACGTTTCGACGTCATGGCATGCATGGTTCGTCATTGATAAGCGAAACCTCGAAATTGACTCGAGAGAATGGCGAAGGAAAGCGATCGCGCCCAATTATTCGGCCCTTGAAAGTCTTGAAATAAGAGATAAACCGCAATTCCGCGTCCTGTGCACGTTATCAAAGCAACGAGAATAGAAAAGGCAAAGAAGGATACGCGATACTTGAAGCAATCGTTTTCTTGAACCGATTTCTTATTCTCAAGGAAACGATTGTGTTGAGATGTGTGTAAGATGAGAGAGAGAGAGAGAGAAATTGAATTATATCCACCTTGCATACGAGTTCCGTGTCCCAAGGTAGAATGGAAATGAGGTCTATCACCTCGCAGGATACGTTGAGCTTCTCCTGGACTAGATCAGCCACTTCCAACAGCACGTGCACTTGAGTGCCCCAGCCTATGAGTGTTACGGCGTCACCTACGCAACAACGAAGCACACTTATGTAGGCAAACACCTGTATATAGACTCGCATAACACCGACAAGTGCGTATATATGCGTTCCTTCTGTTATATCCTGTTTCAGGATCGGTCATCAGCGAGAGCGCCGTTTCGCTTCGGCGATTGGATAATGGAAGGACGATTATACTCGGTAAATTATATTCACAGAGACACTCCGCATGTATGGAGAGTGCGAGAGTTACTTTCTATATACGTCTTTAACTAACGTCTCTTATGCGTTATTTTTATTGGACATATTTTCTGCCGTGAATGTAAAAAAACAGAGACAGAGAGAGAATTTGTATGTTTTATACTTAAACAGTTTGTCGAAAAAAATCATTTTACAACCGCAAGTATTTATTCATATTGCGTAATTATCATTTTTGCGCTTTTGTCTCTTGTTCGAGACACAATCATTTTTTAATGCATAAGAAACATTATTTAAAATCATGTATAAAAGTTGCTTTATTCGCACTCGTGCGGCTTGGAATTCCAATAATAAAAATTGCAAATTTATTGCATTAAACAATAGCTCAAGTGCAAAAATATCGCTTTCGTATCAGTATTAAAATTAGACTAAAATTAAATAAAAATCCTAATTGTAAGATCAGATAATTACTCAGATGTACAAGTGTAGCGTTGAATTTAATAAGCGCTGCGCTTAAGAAATAATGCCAAGTACGTTAGCAATTAAATAAAAATATCTATTATAAATATAAATATATATTATATCAATAGAATTGTTTTTTACCTTTTCTTACAATTTCAGCCTTGCCGATTTCAATTTTGTAATGTGCTACGGGCACTTCATCCACCGCTATCCGATATAGAATTTTAGGTTCAAATATAATACAAGGATCAGGTTCATCTATGCAGCTCAATAATAGTCCTTTCGCATGCATTGCTCCACGTGGCACGACAATCTAAAAAAAATCAGATGTTTTTAAGAAGCTGTCTTTCGCGATTTTCTCCAGTTCATTATCTCTTCGTCGATAAATAGGCGATTTTTCTCGGCGGTTTCACAAAACAAACGTGAAATTTATTGGATCCAGGAAATGCCGGTGCGATATGCTTTTCTCGTAATCGCAATGTATAATAGCGGCGATTGCGCATTAGTGTGCGAGCAAAACTTTCTTCATGCATACGTACAGTGTATACGTCGTACAATATTCATGGAATTTGTCGAAGAAAGTTGAGAACTCATAGCTATAGCTGGTGCGTAATATAGCGAAGGTACGAAGAATGTTCCCGATGATGAAAATTTGATAGCGAAACTTGTTTACTTGACTCGCGCGACCGAGATATATTAAATATTAATGACTATTTATATATATTTTTTTTTTTTTACTTATATCCAAATTTTTTTATACAATTCACGCGTATTTAAATTAAATTTGGAAAATAATAATTATGTCAAACTCATAGTAATCTTGTTATTTAACACTGCGATAATATGATACATACGTGATCAGCTCAAATATTTCGTAAATTGATGCGCAATCTTTTATGACTTTATTACGAAATTGCTTATCTCAATAAAAACTTTGTTTTTTTATCGATGTTTTTTAAGAATCAAGATCCTGTGCACGGTCAAAAAGATAAAAGAAAGAGAGAGAAGGAGACTTGAGAGAGCGGTTCTGTATATTATACTCGATAAATAAAAAATGTAGCACACATTTATTACTGACCTTCAAGCCGGGAGTATGTGCGAAATAAGCTTCCGGACTTTGAGAATGATAAAGGCCACCATGACCAACTGCTCCGCAAGGTGCACGAACCGTAAGTTTACCACAGTCAAACATACTACCGCTTCGATATCTCACTTTAGCCGCTTCGTTTACCAACTGCAGACATATTAATAATCAATATATAATTTCGTTAATAATTTTATTAGAGATTATTAATCTTTACATTCTACGTATGACTGTGACAGTCTTTGCGTGACGATTCAGATATATATTCTGCATTATTTTATGAATTGCTTTGTAGTAAAATTTTCGAGATATTTAAATCGTTTAAATCGTTCTGGAATTTAATTTTTAGACAGATAAAGAGATAAAATTATGACCAATAAAGAACATTTATTTTTCAACGTGATCTCCATTTACATCACAACATTTTTGCCATCAGTGCATTAATAATCCGGTATAGAAGGTTTGTCCTGACGATTGAAACACATACGTTTTAAGCTCATCTTCTGACTGAAAGCGCCCGCTCAAATGTTTTTTCAAGAAATCAATCAGATGGAAATTTGAATGTTTGTAATTTTTCTCTGGTTTTCTGTGGTTCAATGGTTTAGATAATAAAGATAAATATTCTCTACTGGTCATAATTTTGTCTCTTTACCTGCCTAAAAATTAAATTCCGGTTTTGACGATCCAAGTAATAACAATATTTCTACTTTATAAAAAAAATGTTCATTCCTTGAATATTGAATTTTTTTAAACCTTTGCATTCATGCTCCGTATATTACAAAGATATTTTGCTAAAATTATAATTATCAATCTATTTATTATATTTATACATATTACATGAATGATGAAATACCTGATCGAAGGCAGGGAATATGTAATCCGCAAACTGTATTTCGGCAATTGCTGTTATTCCGGCATTAGCTAAGCCAATTCCAAAACCCACAATTCCTTGTTCGCAAAGGGGCGTATTAAAGACACGATCAGCGCCGAAATGTTTCTTCAAATCCATCGTGCAACGAAACACACCTCCGAATGCTATGTCTTGGCCAAATATCACTGAAAAAAAAATTAATAAAGTATTTGGAAAATATGTATGTAAAAATACTTCTTTTCTAGAGATTTTTATTATTATTTGTTATAATATAATTAAAATTAATTATATAATTTATTATTATTTTTTCTTTTTCCTAAATAGTTTTGGAATAAGATACTATGAAAAACTAATGAATGTTGAAGATGTCGAAAATAAAAATTGTATATTATAAGTATATTGAACATGTACATATATATCTCTTTTTAGGAAAAAAGTTTATATTTATATAAATATATAATTTATATATTTTATTTAGAGGCTTTGAACAAGATATTTACCTGAACGTGGATCGTTTTTCAATGCAAGAGTAAGTCCTTGATTTATAGCTTGATACATATTCAGCTTTTGAGTCTCACCTGAAAGCATATATCTCTTTTACATAATCACGTGTGAATAATGCATTTTTAAATATTAAATGATTCCGTATTAAAATGGGCAAATTCTAGAACATTCTATTTCGACTTAATAATAATAAATGATATTCTTCTCTTTAACAAACATCCAAATTTTATATTTTTTTACATTAAATTCTATTACATCATATAAGATATGCTTCCACACAGAAATAGTCAAAAAAAAAAAAACTCGATAATATATCGTCATATTACATTCGTTAATTCTTGATTCATTCTTGACACACATACCGTACGCATTTTTGCATTCTTTACGCCTGAAAAAGAGACGATTATCAAAGTCTAAAGATTACCAAAGATTTAGATTTTTAAATATTCAAATATTTAAATATTTGGATGCTCGAAAATTTTGAAAGAAGTCAAAATATGCTATTTTAGACCTGTGGAATAAAAAATAGGTAAATATTCTATAATTCCTATCAGTCTAGACTTTGATGCTAGATGAAAATAATCTCCATTTTAATTTGTGACAATTAAAAAACGCTATTTATATTTACACCTAACATAAATAAGCAATTTTTTCTCAATAATTAAATATTCTCCTTAATTATATCAGTTTATATCTCTACATGTTAAAGACATCTCATACACACACACACACACGCACGCACACGCGCACACACACACACACACACACACACACACACACACATGCGAATTTATATAATTATATATATATAAATTTTTTAATTAATTAAAAGATCAATAAATGCTCAATAAATTATAAATTTGCAAAGCATTTTTTATCGAATCTTTCCTTAATTTCATTAATCGTTCATATATGTTAGTTGCTGCCGTTAGTATGCCGATTTTGCGCGTCATTGTTTTCGCAAGACTTTGAATGATGACCCACGATCATTAATACAATATGTACAAAAAATAATTATACTTACCGGTGATATTCGACCTCTCACTCGGGAAATACGTAAAGTGCGCTGATCTGACATGCCTGCGCTCGACAGAATTTCGGCCCAAAAGCAATTTTTTCGCGGCATTCCCCAGCCGCGCGCTCAACTTACTGGGCATCATTTCTCGTTCGAAGCTCTATTTTGCTCGCGTACACGGGGTCGCGGGTCTTATCTCTATTTGCATATAATGCGATATCTCGCCATCACGTGGAAATTTTATGAACAGCCACGAAGTCGAGTCGCACGCGTGCACGCGCTCTTTGACCGAATGGGGAACTGCTTCCTTCGATATGCGTACAGTACATTTCGACATAGCGATAGAACCAGAAAGGGAAACTAATCTCGGAATAGGAGGAGAAATGGAGAAGATAAGAAGGAAAAATGATAATGCTGACGTCATTAATGTTTATCCATGTGACATCTTCGAAGTTGATTGAGCTTGAAGTTTAGTGTATAATTTGATAATCGCAAGTGACATTTAATTACATATCATGCAATAGCTATATAACAATCAAAGCTATTAATATATATTTCAGTATTTGAAATGCGCGAGTTACAAAATAAAATGTCTCGAAAAATATTTATTTTCATTATATTTTCCATCGCTGATCTAATAATGGATTGTAACGACTGTATGAAAAAATATATAATCTATGTTTTTTTATATTAATAATATAATTTATATATATATATATATATATATATATATATATATATATTTTATTTTCATTTTTATTTATTAATTTTTTTATTGAAATTGTGTATTTATAATTTCAATCTTATATCAAAATAAAAATGTTTTTTAGAACAAAAGGAACTATTATATAAAATGTAAAAGCAAATTAGAAAATATTACATATTACATTAATGCAATTATGGCTGCAGATATATATGCACGAAATAATGATTGTACCGGCAGTGCCGATAAAGTAGATTTATTGAATTTATGTAACTTTCTAAATGAATATAGATGACAGTACTGAACGAGGTTCGGTAGCGTCCGATGAAAACGGGCCATTCATGCGGCGAAGAGGCAGCCATTACGGATACCGATTCGTTTTCGGGAAGCGTCGTTTTCCATAAACGTACGATTTTTTTCGTCTATCATCGGTGAAGGCGGTTCAGGAAGCTGTCAAAGTTAATCGATCGACGATCTGAATTATGGCGAACATAGATATGGATAGATCGAGCAACGGCGAGTACAAGTATCAGAGAGACGACGATGTAGACATTAAATCTAGAATGCTGGACAAAGAATCCGACGAGAAGGATCATCAAATTGACAAGGCGGGCGAGTACGTACGCGAGCTTCTCCAGGAGAAGATCGAGCTCGACAATCAAAAATCACCCAATGCCATCCGACTACTCGATCAAGGTAAGTAAACACACTCCATTTCTTTCATCATGCTTCATGAAATTCATGTTTGTGAAATTAACCCGTCCGATGAAAAGTCCCATCGTTACGATGATTTATCGTTGCACCGGGTATCAATGGGGCGAAACTCTTATTCACAATGATGTTTGATTGAATTTATATATATAATCAATGCTTGGATATTTTGGTAGAACAAAGTTTTCGTTCACAAGTTTTTTGCTATTAAATATATATAGTTATTGACATCTTCTAGTTTAACTCTTAATATAGGATTTTATGTATCATTAATATAGACATAAAAGAGGAATAAGCACCTAATTTTTAACAAGTCTTTTGATAAAGGAATAGATTTTTGGAAGAGCAGTGTACTGCTCTTAATATGTACTACTATATATATACTATATATACTACTATATATTACTGTATACTACTATATATACTTTACTCCTAGATATATTTTAAACTTTTGTTGATTTAATTATAAGATTAAAAATGAAAATTTGATGAATAACGAGAAAACATGTTTTTTCTAAAGTTTTAATGCGATAAGCTGTAAATACTTTACCACACCAAAAAGAATTGCGTATTTTATAGAGATCCAAAAAACGCAAGCTATTGGAAAACCATTAAGGGATCCAAAATATGTGGATATTTATCGTGAAAAACCAGTTCGTATTTCTGTAAAAGTTTTAGTACCTATTCGTGAGCATCCTAAGGTAAGTATGTTACATTTATGTAATATGGCAATTTTTTCAACATTTATATACAAATGTAAGCTGCTATCTTAAATCTCAATTATGTAATTTATTTTGCTTTAGTTTAATTTTGTTGGGAAATTGCTGGGTCCAAAAGGTAATTCCATGAAACGCCTGCAAGAAGAAACAATGTGCAAAATGGCAGTATTAGGTAGAGGATCCATGAAAGATAGACAAAAAGTAAGTAAGAAACGAGTCATATCTTTTTTTCATTCAAGAAAATGACTTGTATAGTGTCTTGATTTTTTGTTTTTAATCTCAGGAAGAAGAATGTCGTGCTTCTTTAGATCCGAAATATGCACATCTTTCCGATGATTTACATGTAGAGATTACAGCTATTGCACCACCAGCTGAAGCTTATGCTCGCATTGCATTTGCGCTCGCTGAGGTGCGAAAATATTTGATTCCCGACAACAATGATAACATACGTCAAGAACAAATGCGTGAAATGGAAATGACCGTATCTAACGATCCGGTCTCGGATGATCGAAGACCTTCGATGAGAGGGCCTTCTAGTGGTCCTGGCACTGGTGGTATATTGAGACCTGCTTCAAGACCGACATTACCTAGAGGGACATCTAGAGGTTAGTCTCATCTATTATGAAAATTATACAAATGTGAAAATATATAGGAGATAAGCAATATTGTGATATTAATTTTTGTAGTGTCATCAATTAATACAAGTTTATATTGCATGGAATGATATATATGGAGAATATTCTTTAACATATATATTTGTTACAATATACAAAAAATATACAATTTGAAATATACAATGATACGAAAGAATCAGGTATATAAATGTTCACTACATATATGCACATTATTTAGCTATACTTCCTCCGCCACCTGCAAATCGAGGCCCACTTTCTCGACCTGTACCACCAAAATCAAAAGTATTCTCAATCTTGGATCGTGCGAGAGCTGCTATGGATCAAAATTTTGGGTGAGTTTAATTGTTTATATATAACATAACCTCCATCTTGATATAAATCAAATATTGTTAAATAAATTTAAATCTTTCTGTTTTTATAGTTATGAAAATCCAACCCCTCCACCAACAAATCGTACTGGATCGCATCATGATTATGATTATCATGGGTCATCAACTAGTAGTGCTAGATATGGCGATCGACATTATACACCGAGTTCTGGGTATGTATTATCATAACTTTTAACTTAACTTTAGCTTTTTGCATTGACATTGTTATATACATATATAATAAATAGAGAAATTTGATACCATAATGTAGCTTTATAAAAAAAAAAACTTTTTGTATAAACGCCTTTTTTATGTTGCATGTATTTTCTTTATATTGTTTAGTTTGCTACATGCTAATAGAGATAACATATTCTTCTTCAAGATATACAACTTATGAATATGAGGATGATTCTGCACCACATTCTTCCCATGATTATTACGAATCTTCAGATTATCCAGGTAAGATATTCTTTTTTTATATATTTGTTTGATTATAATGTTAAAAACTTTGTGATTTTTTATACAATTACAAATTTTTTTTAAGATTTTATTTTGATAATAATACATTTTTAAATGAGTGTTTATCAATTAAAATTCTTTATTGTACTTTTACGGGGATTATCGTAACATTTTAATCTTACTATAAGTTTTTATAATGATACATAAATTTATATAGTATAATTTAAATGGATGGTTTAGTAAAATTTTCATATCTTTTTCAAATATTTCAAAATAAATTCAAGATTAAATATTTTTAATCTTTTTTATTAAACATTTTTATTAAACAGAGAATAATTATAATTATTGTTATAAGCTGTGAGTATTGCAGTTATTGCAAAGAGATTATTAGTAAAATGTATAATGTTGATATACATAAAGCAAAAATATTTGTAGTAGCTTCTATGGAAATGCATTGAATACTAAAATTATTTAATTTTTACATATTGAAGAAATTAACAATTTATTTTAGCCCTTAATAATAATAGTGTTCAAAATGAATAAAATAAAACATAAAATAATATGTTTATTACAACGATTAATAATATCTAATAGAAATTTTATTATAATATAATATATTTTAAAAATTAAATTTAATTTTTACCCAACGATTAATTTTAATGTAACTTAATATAAATTTGCTTTTCTTGAATAAAATTTGTTTAACTCGCACGTACAATATGAAATTATATCATGTATAGATAATAAAAATAGATCATATTAAATAACTGTGTTTTTAAATGTATAATATTTGAATCATGCAATTCCAATTGAAGTCATGATTTAAGTTTGTTATAATAATATAATTTAATTAAACTCTGTCATAGATTGTATAACAAAATGCATGATATACATTGATGATTAAACTTTCAATTTCATACTAAAAACTCTTAAAATGATGAGCCATGCTTAGACGCTAGCATGTAGACCATTGATTAACCATCATTATCGTGTTCTGCCTAAATAAAAATAATTAAAACATATCAATCCATGAAATTCGCAGAGGAATCGTCGAGCCGCGCTTGGAAATCGTACAAGACTACAACGACATCAGGCACAGCCTCGCGCTACCGCACCACTCCGTATACACGACCTTCCAAGTAAACACCTACAAAAAATCATCCGTTAAATTTTTTGATCTTAATCATCTTAATCATCCGTATTCCTCTAAATGTTTTTTTTCTGACATTATTATTTCATAGCGTTGTTGCGAATCCATTGGCGGCTAATCTTCCTAATGCTGCACGGCGGCCTATGATGCAGAAACCGATAAATGAAAGAAATCGTCCTTAACCGATCAGAGAGACGGAAGCTAAGACGGTAATGATGTGCAAACGTTATTGTTTCATTTTGACGATATTAAAATAAATAATATAATCAATAAAAATATCATTATAATGATCAGGAATTTATTTCTTGTTCAATTTCTTGTGAAAACTGAGTATACTCTCTCTCTCTCTCTCTCTCTCTATCCGTATTTCTCTTTTATTTAACCACTGCATATTAATTTTATTTTCAATATTTTTTTATGATAAATTCGATAATTTTCAGATCTCAGTTTTCGCGGCCGCTGGATAAACAAGAACATATAAATAGAAAGTAAACCATAATTAAAATATATGCAAACGTAATACTATTAACGCGGTCCACTATATAAAAATTTATTCCAGTGACAATTCCCTTTAATCATTTTATACCATAACATTAATTCGATATACCTGTCATTGTCTACAAAACATTAATTCCGCTCCTTTAATCCTTTTTCTAAAATTTTGGACCACAGAAGAATTTAACTATTGACAAGGAATAGAGGATCAAGAGGATTGATGGAATAAAATAAGTAAAATATTGAACAAGCGCTTAATATTACATACAAATGAAATTATGAATTATGAAATTGATTAAGAATCATAAAATTCATATATTCAATGTTATTTATATAAATTAAGTGTCAGCACATAAATCATAATCTTAACAATTCTAACTATATTTTGGAATCATCTTTTCTATTTATCCTTTGTACTTAATATCTTCAAATCCAATTTAAAATTTTGATATTAAAAATGAAAACTTTAACATTTAATAATCTGCTAATCTTCAATCAAATTATATATTAATATAGCTTATACATTAGGAATAATTTTTTTTATTTAAACGAACTGTAGCTTGAATATTTATTTGATAAAATATTATAATAAAATAGTATTGAATATGCGTTGTAAATGGAACAAATTAAACGATTTAAATGATATACAACGCAAACTAAAAATTACAAAATAATGATAAATTGTATAAGCTTGCTACTATTATATTATAATCCTATATTACTTGCTTAATATTATAGCAACTATAAAGAAAAAAATGCATATGCTAGATTTATAAAGAAGTTATATAATAATCTATATTATTTTTTGTGTAGAACAAAGTTACGACAGACCACAATGTCATATATATAATCTCAGTATAATTCTAAATATATAAACATATATTCAAAAATATATTGACTGTAATTCTAAAATTTGTCATTAAAATAATAACATGTAATATGTAACTCCTAATTGAAATAAAAATGAGATAACATGAGACATAGTTTGTTTTAAAAACGCCGAAATGAACTTCCCCACCAATGAAAATGCTAAGATTATAATTATTTTGGATAAAAAAACTTTATATTAATATATACATATAATTCCAATCAAATATTGCAAAATTTTTTATCATATATTGCATATGAAAACTAATAGTAGTATATAAATTAATAAATTACGACTAGATCAAATATAATTCATAATGTAAGAATGATGAAACAAACTGCGGAGAATTACATGTTAAAAAATAAATATATATGTGTGTACATTAAAGCAAAACAACAATCATCAAAATAGTTTTACGAATATTTACTGTGTTTTTAACCTATTAACGTAATATATTTAGCAAATTAACAAAATATACAATAGTTCACGGAATATAGATTAAATTAATAAAATGTATAAAAAATTAATTACATCGAATAATTTTCTCTGAATAATTTTTTTATAAATATAGCACAAATGCGGAACGAAGCCAATACTTATGAAATGTTCGACATAAAAAAATTGTCAAATTCTAAAAATTATCTAATCATATTTTATTGAAAATTTGAAATATAAAAATTAAGAAATATCGTATAAAAACCATTCCATTGTATTCTAATATTGATATATTTCATATAGGTGGATAAAAAGTCATGAAGATTACGTGGGAATCACGTTCTTTGTGGATCGAAAAGTTTTTAGTCTTTCTCTCCAATCGTGACGGACTTTGAAATGCCGTAAATACACATAAATATAACGTGAGTACACATACAATTATTTGTTATAAATGTTAAAAGCAAATGCAAAGTTTATCTGATTAACGACCTTCTTTTTTCGATATATTTTTTCTTAATATTTGTTGCATAAAAATGAATAATAAATAATAACCAAGAATAATAAGATTATAGAACATAAATTTAATTAAAAATAAACAGTATTTAAATTATTGAGAAAATAGCATAACAACATGCATTTGTTTTTAATAAGTATTTGTATAAAATATAGGAAAAGTATTTATACGAGTTTTTTTGTAAATGTGTATATGCATTTGCACAAAAACATCAGCTAAGTAATAAATAGGTGGAGATTTTTTCATGGAGAACAAACGTAAGTAAAATTAAAATAGTGAATATATATAATTTCACATATGTTATAACTTTTATATATAATTATATTATTTTATGTATGCAAATGTATTTGTCATATATAGGATGAGATGGAATGAGAAAAAAGTCACTAATTCTTATTTTATTAATATTTTTAAATGAAAATAATTAAAATTATTGTAATTTAATATATTTTTTATTAATATAATATAAATATAATATAATTTTTTGGAAATGCGATAGAAATGTTTATGAATCTATTATTTCCAAAATAAAATGTGACTTTTTACTTTATAACGTACTATAATATCGGCGTACAAACGTGAGAAATAAATAAAATTAGAAAGGACAACTTTAAAAAAAAATATCATTATCCCATATATATGTTCCATTATATTAGCTAATCCTTTTATTAATCAGAAAACTATGTAATATTAATTATATATTATAATATCAGAAAGATAGGCTATAAAGTTTAAATAAAAGCTATATAAAAGTCATTAGCGACTCTCTTATGTGTCGTTTATATGACAGGTGGTTATTTTATCACGACGGATTGCTTAGAAACAATATTCTTATTTATTTATCACACACCAATATACAAAAATGAACTGTATAATCAATATCAGAATATAATATACTACGAAATTCAAATATATATTTAATAAAGATATATCTGAGTATCTTACAAGATTAGAGTAATGGTTCAACTTGAAACAAAAAGATCATCTACAACATTCTTTGCAGTTGGCACAGAAATTCTGGTAGAAAAACGTGTTTCTACAGCCGTCCTATAAGGATTATAAATAAGTATTAATTTACGGGAGACCTTAGCTTCTAATAAGTCGCATCTAAGTATATAGTTGTGAGTGAAAATAAGGTGCCGAGTTTTCTTTTTTCTAACTAATCCTTTACGTATGAACCACGAGCTGGAAAATGCTTTGCTCACTTAAAGTGCAATCGAGCATATTGCGCTAAAGCGTCCACATCTTGTATCTGTTGAAACGCATACATGCTAATTTTAGCTGCACTCTGTATAATAATTAAACAATCATTATGTTATTTATTACGTATATGCGTCATTTTATTTATAACAATTTCACAATATCAAATTAGTTAAATTTTTTCTAACATTTATTGAGATGACTCGGTATATCAGCCAACCATTAGAGTGATCCTTATCTATGCTTGCTAATAAATTTTTCCGATCTTCTCGGCGACACAGTTCATACAGTGTCATGCAGTCGAATTGCTAAGATAAAAGAACGCGCATAATAAAGATCACACTACTGATTACGCTATGGTGATATTTTCTGAATTTATATACTATATTATCAAGTTATATTTGCGAAATATGTGCGTATAAACATAAAATTATGTAATACAACAAGTATAGAATATCGGAGACGCCAGACTTAAAGATTTTGGTCGGAATGCGTTTTAACATTTACAAAACTGTTTTACGCTTGTAGTGCAGAGGCGACTCTTATGTTATGCAGCGAGCTACAGGGTCATATATAGATACTCGAGAGATTCGCGTATATGAGACATCTTCATATGGATCAAGTCGTATTCACGAGCCCGTGCGAATATAAGAACGAGACCCTATGTGTAAGAATGTTACATTAAATTTCACGAATGTTGGCTAAAACTTTGGCTAATCCTAGAGCCGCCTCTAACACCATGAGACGTGAGCTTTAGTCGTGTGACCGTCACATCCGATTCTACAGTAACGAGCCGGTTTCTCTCACAAGCTCTGTCCACGACCACTTCTAATATTTTTCACTTCTATGAAAAAACATGGAATGTATAGTGTATTTTTTTTAAATCGGTTTACATCTTAATAATGTACGATTATATCACAAGAAAGATTCAAATATTCTGTACATAATACGCGACGCGACATGAGACGCCCGATCCGGCATTCTCTTTCCTTTTTCTTCGTCTTCTTCCCGTTTTACTTTTAATCTTACATTTATATACGCCTAAGATTTAATTACAAAGTTAGATATGTCTCAGGTTCACCTGGTATTGTACTTCATACAATCTCTCGTGACTGGCGAGTCCGAGATGCGACCGACGAGCACGTGCGCGTCGTTCTCGACGAGACTTTCGTTTCGTCACGCGTGTGTGTCACGTGCGTGTTCAACGAAATACTAGTTTCGTTGCGCTGGGTGTATGTGTGTGTATGCTATCGCTTTTATATCTTTTTTTTTCCGTTAACCGCCTCTTGCTTACATTAATAACTCGATATCGATAATTGGCACATCTTTTTAATGGCAAGTTTCGCATTGGCACGATAATGATCGTAGGAACACCCTTGAATAAAGTCCCTTAGAGAAGAATTTAATAATGTAGATAATCTTTATTTTTAATTGATTAAATGTTTTGATGAACTCTTTTTTAAGAAATAGCATTAAAAGATTGTAAAATGGAATTTATATGTTATATGCAAATTAATCATATCGCTCATTTTTTCCGGTAAATTGTTTACAGACTCCCGTCAGAAGGACTTCATTCTTAACGGTTCCTTGGACTTAACGTCGTTTCTGACTATCACGCGAGTGCACTTATGAAAGGCAGAATATTCTTGCTATAGATGATTGCACGACGTTCCGATTATGATTAATCTCAGTAAGATTGAAACATCAGGATTGCTGAGGATTAAGTTGCACTTTGATACTCATACACGCGACCACTTCCGTTTACATATTTAAAGTATTGCTGGTCCAGGAAACTCTCATACATGGAAGCACAGCTTCTCTAATGAGAAAAGAAGTAAATCGCAAAATAATCCGGAATGCACATTGAAAGAGAATTGAAAGTAAATCTCGACTCGTTTTTACCGCAAATTAATGAATGTTCTTTATATTTTAATACGATTTTTGTTTTTTGTTTTTGTTTTTATTGCAGATTGCTTATTAACAATTACAGATTGCAGATAATTGGATTGCAAGGATAGGAAGAAATAGTTCTAGTTAATAATAATTTCGCAAATTATTATTAACACAATTGCACTCAATTTCTTGCATTTTTTGATTATCATATATACTTCACAAAATTATCTTTACCTGATTACTTTATTCTTGTCGTAAATTAATTTTCTATTAATTTTCTGTGAAGCTCTTTAATAGAATTTACAATGCGAGGGAATATTATATCTGTCATAGAGCGTGTATTTTTTATCACACATCTGTGTATTTTTTTTATCACACTCGTTATTTGATATACATATTACAGTTTTTCTGTGCTGAGTAAATTCTTTTTGATTAATCGGACAATGCTAATAGCAAAGCAAATTCAAAAAACCTATTTGCATTATCCTAGTAGGTACTTACAATTAGTAAAAGTAGAGAAATTATATATAAATACATACAATAAGAGTAATCAGCTAAAAAAGAAAGTAATTGTCGTTATTTTATGATTTGTTTAATAATTTTGATTAGCCTTTCCTTTCTCAGCACAGATAATTCGAGCATTTTTGTCGGTTAAATGTTCGGGATGCGCGAAAAACATGCGATTTACCAAATCGCAAATCTTTAATTTGATCTATCGTATTTAAGATGTATTATCGGTGGGATAAGAGAGAGCGGGTCATATGAATAGATTATAAAAATCGTAGCTGTACGCCTCTGATATTCCGGAATGTTTTCTTTAAAAATTCAGAGATGATATTTTTTAAATTATTCACTATCGTCACATTTTATCATATATATATATATATATATATAACAACATAAGTATAATTTATTTAAATAAATTTTTTGGAGAAATCTCTTTTTGAAGATCTCTCTAGACACAAAAATATAAAACTTACGAACTTGATATATTTTCCAATAATACGAATATCCAATTGATATTCTCAAACATTTATTTTTTCGTAATATTTACCGTCTCTGAATAACTTATTATTATATGACTAAATTATATAATTCTGATATTCTTATCAGAAGATTGAGAATCGTCAAATACTAAATATAAAATATGTTAAATGCATTTTAAGATATATGTGTTAATTTTCTGAGAATATATTCAGTAGAGAATATCCATTGGACAACGTATGTGTGGATCTAACGCTTCTTGTTTTAACATGTGGCACATGTTTAGCACAGATATGTATTCTCATTTGCTTATAAAAATTTCTTTTCTGCCTTTCTATAAGATCGAATCAATAATGATATTTTAATCGCAATTATAAGCCGATGAAGGAAACTGTTAAAAGATTTTGTTAAGATAGAGCTTTATGATGTTATTAAACATTTTCGAAATAAGGTATAAAATGAATAGGATTTATATCAAAGGCGACCAGCGACACGAGAAGTAGGGTTTCTCTAATTTGTTTTTTTTTTATTTTTTTTTTTTTTAATATCTTTTCTCTGTTACGAATGAGAATTTTCTTGTCTTCTCGTTTCTCTTATTACTGGTATCCCTGATTGCACATTTCGCACTTGTAGCCTGCGTATCGAATTGCCTACAGAAGCTTACCGACCAGCCAACCTCGGCGTACGATGGCCACGCGGTATGTCGCGAACGCGAGCGCCTATAGTACGCGGTGGTCCACTGCGAGCTTTCCGCAAGAATGGTGAACGCACGGAAGCTCAATTGTACGGCCAAGAGTGCCTGATAGATGTGACCACGTTCGAGGTAGGCGGGTCTTCCGTGCGTCACTTCTTCATGTCGTTCATCAGCGTGCCATCCTTGCTCTTGTTCGTGTCGAGATTCGACTGTTGACTGCTTGTCACGCCGCTGCCGTTCCCGGGATACATCTTCTCCAGATGATTCAAAGACTCGCTTAGGAACTTCTACAATAAAAATGGCAAAAGCGTTTTTTTTTTAGCCGCAAAATAAAAACCTCCTCTCTTCCCCCTTCCAAAAAAAGAAATCTTAATTTTTGTTATTACATTTAGATTTTCGAAATGACGACTATGAAAAGATGAAAGAAAGAGCGATAGTATTATATATAGGAGAAAATAACTTCTCATCTCATTACCTGTATAGCCGTTAAAGCAGCCACGATCGCAGGACTTCCGAATCCGTGTGATATAAGAGAGAAATGGGTGAGATGTCTCTGTATACTGGGATCGAGGATATGTTGCGGCCGCGTATTGCAAAGTGGCGATCTGTCCTGATTCAGAAGATCCATCAGCTCTTTGGTGATTTGTCTGAAAGCGAGAAGAGTGAAGTTTCAGAAATCGATTTCATGATTTATCGCCGTTAAAATCCATAATTGTAATGTCGCAATGAGAGAGATGCATTAACGTTATATATTCTTACTTGGTGGCATGAAGAAGTTCTTTTCTCCTATAGGAATCCTGCGGTTCACAATGCTGCCGACTGAGATATTCGGCGACTTGTTTCGCGGGGAATTCGGTTTCGCAAACGTAGCCGAAGTCTCTGGCAAGGTGAATGGCTTCTCCTGAAAGGAATAAAATATTCACGTATAATTGCGTGATGCCATTATGTAAACCTACGTTACGCGTGTACATAACGGTCGATGAAAATGATCGCGGAATTTGACTCGCGAAACGCAATCCATCCTGTCCTGCATATATTTCGACTCGAACATGACGGATATCTTGTCAAATCCACATACAAACAACTCGCATAAACCCCTACTATTAGATAATAGATTCTTAGTTTACAGATCAATAATCACCAATAGTTTTTTCAAAGTTCCTTCAATTTTATCCTTCAATTGATTTTATTGAGTTTTATCCTTCAATTAATTTTATTGCGCGATTTTAATTTAATAGATAGATATTTAAATTCTTATTTAAAGAGTGTAGTTAAATTACTTTTAGCAAAAGATAAAATAATGTTTAATGAAACGTGGTCTCTACTAAAAGATTATAAATAGATAAATTGGAACGAATTTTTTGGAAAAGCGCAAAATTAATTAATTAAAGATAATGAAATGGCGTATGTGTTTTCTTTCCATTCTTCAGCGGCACATTTTTCGTGACTTCTCTAAGTGATGGAGACAGTGATGGGCTAATAAAGCCTCCTGCAGTTAACTAATATATTTCGCAATTCTGCTCATACTTATTCTTTCTAATGTTAGAAGCGATATTTTCTTTATACGCGAAAATTAATTATCTACAATCGTGCTTATGAGAAATTTCGACTATACAATCTAAAGAGTTAGTAAAACCCTAAATTACGATTCTTTATTAATAGGAATCAAACGATATTTTGCTTTCATTCTTAACATATTAAAATATAAATCGAGGACTTTATAAAAATATAATTTTATGAAACATATACATTCTCTCTTTTTTAATGAAAATAAAAATCAATTTCATGATTTAATTTATATGAAAAATCTAAAATGGCTTGATATTAAAGATGCATGATAAATATTAATTTACAGAAATATCTATGAATGTTCAAGATTCTAAGTTGTCATTTAAATCGAGTTCAAATGAAGCAAGAATCCCATAAGGAGTCTTCGTAGAACTCTTTCTTGCATAAGAGATTACTACACGTAAAAAACTGCAATAGTTCCGCGGAAAGTTTTACAGATTAACAACCTAATCCATACATCTAATCCATACAAACAGAATCCTAAGTGCTGGTCCAATTTGAGCGTGAGAAATAATGAGATCCTAGCAAGAGACCATCGTGTATGTGTTTGACTGACAGCCTTCTAATTTCAACCTAATGGCCGGCAAGATTGCTGCTCGCTCAAGGATCTCGCACGCACATAGCCTTGGGGTAATCACCTAGATCGCTTCAGAAGTTATATTCGATATTTTTTTTTCTTTTTGGCCTAATAATGTTATACTTAAGTTGCATAACACAATTGTGTGTGAGAAAATACCATCGGTCTCGTAAAATTTAATCGCTGCATCGATATATGTGATGTTAGGAGGCAATGTTTATTGCTTTTACCGTTGCTTTATGGAGAATAATTTACGGAAACTAATTCGTAACAAAATTTTAACTCTAGGTTTTTACGGTTGCGCATATATATTTACGTATTTAATTAATGTAGACTACAGTTAATGACTGTTGAAAAATAAGTTCTCAGAGTAACTTAACAAAACACATTAGCAAAACACATTAGCTTTACGCGCCAAATACTCGTTCTTTATTACTGTGTAATTATGTTCCTACATAATAAAGTTTCCGTGAACGCATTTCTAGAATAAAAGATATTTCTTATGATCCATTCTTATTTTATTTATACTCTTGATAGTCACGCAAAAATCAATTATATATTAATCTGTATTGTTTACCTTATTCTTATTAATTATATCTAGTTCTATTTATAATTATCACTTGTAGTTTATCATAATTCATATATTTTCTTTAGATTTCACGATACAATAATTTTGGAAATATTTTAACTCGGATACACGAAAGAAGAATTGTGTCGAAATCAATTCAAGAAGTAGCGTGAAAAATTAAAAAATAAAATTTCTAAATTTCAAATATTATTAGTATCATAATTTGAGCTGCATTTCGCATATCATTGTTCCATTTTATGTGACATAAATTACGATTTGCGCAGTCGCAACCGTCGTTACTTTTAATGCACTCGCCATTGATTCCACATGTTTATATCCCGCGGATTTGTCGTAATGCTTTGTAGTAAAGTTTTTACTGCGGTCGCGCGACGAAAGAAAATAACAGCAAACGCGAGCATATACATTAAGCGAAACGAGATATTTCTAACACAGCTATGGAAAGCATGTAAGTAGTTTGAAACTGCTGATGTTTTATGCTATTTGACGTTACACAATGCTGCACTGCTGCTTGCCGATTGCACTGATTTTACGTAATCCTATTATGCATTCGCAGTCTAATGCATTCAAGAAGAACGGATATAAATAAGACAGAATAATAAAGATAATTTAAGTTTTTTTCTGTGTTAAAAACATGTTTGTGTATGCAGATTATTCATGTCTAATATATCAACGTATTAACAAGAGATACATATCACGTGATAAGGAAAACAAGTAGACTTTAATAATTATATATTTTAAAAAACTGGTATCTCTCTCTCTCTCTCTCTCTCTTTCTAGTTAATTAACTTAAAATTCATATTCTAGTGTAGCATCAGAAGCATCTGTATGCATCTTCGAAGAAGAAAAAAGCGTGATTTTTGAAAATTTCTGCACGCATCACTAATTATTGAAAAGATGTCAGATTAATCGAAACATTATTTAAAGATGAAAATATCTTGGTTTTTTTCTTTTTAATATACTTTCGAATGAAAATTAAACATGAATATCACGTATAACGCGTCAGCTCTTTCATATTTGAAATAACTGAAGAGTACCTTTATTTATGTAAGATCCCGATTTTGATTGCTTTCCTCTATCGATATGAACTTGATAAAGAAAAGCTGAAATTAAATTATTATTTTTTAGAAAGATCTGCGTATTCCACGAAGAGAATGTCGAATAAGTAATTTTATGTAATATTTATTAACACATTAACGCCGCTATCTCCTACAGAATTCTTGTATTAAATGCGCACAATCGACAGTAAGTTGACTATCGACGATCTTATCGCGATACGCGGTTGAACGTGATGCAAATTTCCCACCTCCCTCATTCTTTCCCCTCTCACCCTTCTTGGTGCAACAGGTCGTAGCCGAGACTCTTCTACGCGAATTTGCATATCTCCGTCGTGTCGTATCTTTCCATTTCTTCCTCTAATCTCTTTTAAGTAAATTAACATCGGTTAGCATATCTTTTACCAATATACATGTAATACAATACATACGCGATTACGAACGCAAATGCGAGTATAGCTTGCACTTTATCATAGCATCCTTTTTTTTTTTTTTTGAGAAAATTCTCTTGCCGCGTTTTCGAGTCTATTTAATTGAAAACAAAATGTTAATGCTTTTCTAATTAACTTTTGCAAATTTTATTTTATTCTATATCAAAGAGATAGCGTCTGTCATTTTAGATCTGATTATTCTATACAAATTGCATATAATATTATAAAGAGCATCTTTATTAATCATCTTTATTCT
This sequence comes from Cataglyphis hispanica, assembly GCF_021464435.1. NCBI lineage: Eukaryota > Metazoa > Arthropoda > Insecta > Hymenoptera > Formicidae > Cataglyphis > Cataglyphis hispanica. Next base: position 5,553,079 of record NC_065955.1, on the reverse strand, counting down.
ATTGATTTAAAAAAAAATTAATGATTATTACGATATCTCTTAGAATATAATAATGTCGTCACTTTTTTTCTTTAACTTGAAAATTAGTATAATATAAACCAACGATTTCATTTTCGAAGATAAACCGTGTATCATCTTAACACTTTCGTTAATCAAGCTATTTTGATTGGACACATGAACAATGACACGTAGTGAATATCGAGATATGACTCAATAAAACGAAGAGATTCGCAGATGCACGTAGCTAAGAAAGCTCGCAGATGGCAGATTCAGATTAGCGAATGCGCGAGTAAATGAATAGGTAACGTGACTCGCGAATTGAGAAATAGCCGTCTACCTTGATGACTTTATTCTATCGATCGCGAATCAATGGACCGTCGATCAAAAACTATGCAATTGATGCAGCAAGAAGATCGGGCAAATTACGTCATATAATTTATTAATTATATGTCCAAATTTCATTTTTTTTTTAATAGCACATATCCTAAATATTAATAATATGCATTACCGTGTCCTTATTCGTTCAATTTTTTTTTTTTTAGCAAATTCTTATGGATAATGTATTTGTATAGTATCAAAAAATATTAAAACTACAAGAATTTTTTCCAATTTTTTTTCTTACTCGCTAAACAATTTGTATGTTTTTATCATACAAAATTAATATTTTCCAAAAGATTGCAAATGTTAGTTTAGAAGTTGTAGAAGTTGCTGTCAATCTATTAAATTATATTTGTAATATTTAAAACTTGTTACATTCTCTATCTTCACTTGCAAATATTCTTTTTTATAATCGAATCCCATCGCGAACATGCTTATTTGAGACGGAATAATGTTCATAGAAATTTGCTTGCCGTTCCAAGAGAGTCGACGATAGGGTAATCTTATTCGTCAGGGAACGTTGTTACAACGATAATCAATATATGATGCGCTCCATCTCGGCCTTCGACCGCAAATCACGTTCCATTATATACGTCCTGATAATCGAACCTGCGAGAAAGATTTCGGGAATTCTCTTCCGCGTACCCCCGAGGTCGTCGTGTTCGGATATACCTCTATTGCGGTTTCATATCAGTTTAAAACTTTACAACGAGTTGGCTGCGGTCGACGTACAGGCGTGTACATAACGTGTCTAAAATACGCATTCTTCGATCACCGTGTGCATGTTGTTTTGATGTAACTTTGAATTGCATCCTGATCGTTCGATAATCTAACATTTTACAATGTATTTTACAGTATATTATGAAAGCAAATCTTGCAGTAATATAAAAACCCACAGAATTACACTAATCGTAAAATGTGAGAAATTAAATAAACACTTTGATCAAATTTAATATTTAAGCATTTCAGATCGACAAATTTTATGATTAAATAATCTAAATAATAATTATATTAACTATTTTTCTTTTGCCTAACTTTATTATTTTCGATAAATTTATTAGATAAAATTTATTAGCCATGAATTTATAGAAATATTACAACTTGTCTTGTTTCTTATATATAATGGAAAGATAGTAAAAATTCAAAATCATTTGCCTGTCCTACTTTTATTACTATAGAAGTTTTATTTGACGTATACGATAACTTTTCAGATATCGCATGCGGCATCGAAATAAATAATCTCTGTCATTCTATGACTTTTAAAAATCTTACACATATGTCTCTGAGCACATTATGTCATTGATGTGTACGACGATCGTACAGGAATTTACGTATGAATTACGTAGTGTACACGGTATATCTATAGATCTACGCATAATGAATATATTCACAACTTCGTGTCTCGTGCGTTGAGGCAGAAGTTCCCACACTTTCGCCTGTACTTCATATCGTAAGCACCTTTGACGATATTCTTTCTACACGCATCAGTTCTTTACACGCAGCTACGTAAAATTTTGCAGTCCCTTTAATTAGACAAAGTTGCGACAAGTCATAATAAAATCATTACGTTTTAACAAGTTTTATTTTTTATTTTAAAACGTATTGTTCTTTTTTATATGCATGCGCGTATATCTGTAATTTTCTCATTATATAATTAGAGTAGACTTAAAACATAACACACGTCTGTTTCTAATGACCTGTCTCTCATAAATTAACTAATTTACTAGATTTAATGACAGGAATCGGCATTACAACAGTGATTTACAAATGAGAGAAATGACGTAAGCAGAACACAAGAAATAGGGAAATATAAATCAATATTCTTGAATCTATTGATCTAATTTATGATTTTGTTCTTAAATCAAACTTCACTTTTTATATTTTTATCTCAGGTAATTACCATTTTTTGCAATATCGATAATATTAAATGTAAAAATATATTAAATATATAAAAATATCTAAAATATATTAAAATTTATTTTTCTCAGATTACAAATCTATAATGTAAATTGTAAAAAAGGATGTAACAAAAAAAGCATCTGTTACTTATATACATTAGTATTATGTAGAATTCATTGGCAAATCGATAATTTTTAAACTAATTTGATTGTACAATTAACACAGTTGCTTCCTTTTTGCTAGATATATTCTTGTTACGTTGCATATATTGCATATATTTTTTGTATACATTTTTAAACACACTTAAAACGGCTATGCTAATAGACCTTATATATAAGATTCAATAAAGGCTTATCATTTAGAATTTCTGAATGATTTATAGACTGCTATTGCATAGCTTGTAACACGTAGAATAAAACATAGTACTTGTTCTTATATATAAATAGAAAACACAAGACTCGTCGAGTTTGTGTATTATATGTTAGCGTAAAAAAAAACTAAAAATAATATCGCGAACACACACTGCCATAAATGTATCACTATTATTGAAATATTTCCTACATTATTAAAGCATGATAGAGTCTCAGATATTTAATTAAGGAATCGCGGTTCGCGTCATAAAACTCCCGTAAATCCATATACTTATAGATACATAATATGGATTTCGATTCACTTAATAACAGTGATGTCCTCACCTTCAGGCTTGATATATGAAATGCTCTACATATACAAGTAGAACTAAAGGCAGTATAAGTTCCTTTAGATGTGTTCAACATCTAAAGTTCTTTTCGAATTTGTTTTTCTTTCAACCGGAAAGATAGGATTAACGAGCCGCACGGATCAATGAACACGACTAATAAACTTTGTTTTACATTAATTGTACACTCCGTTTTCATGCAGAAAATCACGTAAATATTTATTGGAAGCTAGACATTTTTTTAGAAAGGATCTAGTCTCTCGCTAAGTGATATTAATTGGTAATCTGAGAAAACGCATTATTAACGCCATTTAACACCGATTTAACTTGTTTAACGGCTAATGACCATAAGGTATAAATGGACAAGTTAATGTATACACACTGCATTGTATTGCGATAATAGGATAGTTTTGCACGGTGGTGTCAGTGCAACGAGACAACGCGATTAATTAGCTTAAGTTATTTATTTCAAAATTTACAGACCACTGTCCCACGTGCCCCATTTATATTATATATATGCTATCTGATATTGTATTAGAGATATGAAGATTGTGGTGGAAATTTTTATTAATTTTTTTCTTCGAAAAAAATTTAATGTTTTCTTGGAAATATTCTGGATATGCATATTGCAATTTAGCGAAACATGATACACTCGGATTTTGAGTTCTCCGACTGGGAAAGGATTACGGTACGCGTGCCGTACACCGCCCCCCGTCAGGGAAAAGAAAAGCAAGAACCCCGATGTTTTATAAAAGCCTCACCGACCATAAATTATAATCAACGTCCGTGTGCCAGCGAACTTCTAGGCGCGTCATTAGAGCACTGCTGACCGAGGTGCGTGGCACGGCGATTGTGCGCACATACGCATTTGTTGCGCGCGCTCGTTATTAAGCGCTCTCGTGCACTTGGGATATCCCGTAGCAGTCTTCCTCTCTCTCTCTCTCTCTCTCTCCCTCTCCCTCTCCCTCTCTCTCTCTCTCTCTCTCTCTCTCTCTCTCTCTCTCTCTGATTAACCATTCGTATCCTGTATCCGGCGCAACAAGATTGCACTCTGAGGTTGTTACTGTCATAACGCGGAAGAACAAAGGGGACTTTTGTATAGGCGAATTTACACACGGTTCATTTTCAATATCATCCGCTAAGAATCATTCGAAACGAAAATATAGTGAGGTTTATGAGAGATTACATAGATGGAAAAAAGTTTTCATAAAAATCAAAGAAAGCTTCTCAATTTCATCCTCTCTGCCGAAACAAATTTAAATAGATTAATTAAAAATTATGTGAATAATTCAAACAGGATATATAATTTGAAAAATTATTATTTTATATAATAATTTTTTATTCAGAGACTATAAAGAATATGTGTAAAGGTGGATTTTTAAATATTTTTTGCCTGTATATACTTTGTCAAACAAGATGTTTCATTTTATGAGACTTTAGTCCGGTACTGCGTGTCCAAACAAAAATTTATTCATCCACTTGAATGATTCATCTGAAACCATCGTCGAATATAAACCGTGTAAATTCGCTTTAACACACGCTATTCCGGAGAGATGATTTCATCACTGTACCCTACGAGACAAGTGGGCGTCACGAGGAATGTAATTCTTCAGTGTTGCGACGGAAGGAGGGTGTAAAGACGAGCGGAGAGGTCTCCGCATAAATTACAGCGGCAATAAATCGGAAAGCGGTATGTTTATCCCTTGCGATAAATTGCCGGCAAAAACGCGTGATTATTGTTGGATTATCGCTAATGTACCATTATTGATAGTAAAGAATCCTGTCCAGAGTTCGCATAACGCGCGCGCGAAACAATATTTTAGACGAATATACAATAAGTTGACAAAAATATGCTGGTCAATACTCTTTTTACATATAAATCTGAATAATATATATGCCAATGATTATTATATTTCTCTCAATATCTTAGAATCATTCTGATTCTGTAACTTTTGTTGCGAATATTTTAAATTTAAATCTTCATATAATACAAATAAGATATATTTGTCTGACATTTTAATTTTGATTTCAAAATGGCATATGTCATTATAATTTCAAACTATTGATGTTTATAAGCATTAATTAATTATTATGCATACATTTTTAAGAAATTTGAAGAGATAATGAATATAAATCGATTGTAATTGATTACACAATGTCGGGATATTTTGGCAATATTTTTTAATAAATATCGTGAGTCTCATTAACAAGCTATTAACAGCTATTAATTATATAGTAAATTATGACAGATCACATTATTACTGCAATGGAGCATTTTATAAATAAATGCGATTAATAGCGCATTGTTTTCACATTAAATGCAACAGAATTGCATTTAGATTTACAAAATTTAATAGTATATTATATATATATATATATATATATATATATATATATATATATATATATATTAAAAGAGACAATGTCATAAATTAACAAATTTGAGACAGGGAAATTTGTTAGATTTATTTTACAAGGTAATAAAATAAAAAACGTAGGTACAAGATGGCGAGAAATGAAAAATATAATTTCTATTGTATATTATAATCCATCTAGAAAAACTATTACCGCATTAATGTAGGACTTTTTATTGATTTCTTTCACTGAAATATTCTATAATAATTATAAAATACATATAAAAACTATTTTTTTTATAAATTTTGAGAAATAAACTGAAAAATAAATTTTCTTTCGCGAGAAAACAAATATTTACTTATTAACTAATAATATAGGCAAAATGTTTTAATTCAAATATAAATGTGTGAAAATAATTATGTGTGAAAATATTAAGACTTAAAGCTCTTTATTAGTTTCAAAAGCAAGTAAAAGCAATAAACCTTAAATATCTTAAATAACGTGTCAATTAACTGATTCTGGCAACTAATTATTTGAATTATTTTTTAATTATGAAGCTATTAAATAATTAAATAGCGTCTCCGAATATTTTTGTTAAGAAAAAATAATTGCTAAATTTGAAAATAAATATTGATATCTCAAGATCTGCAAGGCCAATTGACAAGCTTGACTAAAATATTGTGCTTCATAAAGGCATCCAACGTTATTTTTATAAAAATATGACCGATTTTGTCAACGTCATATAAGTGGATATTTGTACGGTGGAATATAAAAGAGAGTAAGGTTGCAAGCTCATTATAGAACTGGGATATTCTGCTTTCCGTTTAATTATGTTTTTACTTCTCGTACCGGATACGCGATCATTATTGCTAATGAAGAAAATGATTGCGAGTGAAGAAAAAAGTTACCGTTATTATCACATAATTTTATTTTATATTTGAAGGAGATAATTTTATCGACGCATTTTATGAGATGGTCATACGTTATAACTATTTAATGAGATGGTCATATGTTATATCTTCAAGGTATACTTAATTTACGAGAATATTTGTTGATTGTTGACAAGCAAGCTTAACATATATTGCTTTTTTTTTTACAAATGTAGTATCTTTTAAATTGGAGGATAATATAATAGAAAATAATTTATATAGGTCAGTATTTTAAATATATACAAATTGTTCTTGAAATACAAATGCATTATCTTTTTAGCCGATTTTTTTAAGAATCTAAATTCAATTTTTTTTAGAGGAAGTTTCATTCAAGATCTCATCTTTAATTAATCTTTAATTAATCTATAATTTTATCTTTTAGGTAATTCTTTATAAGAAAATATTTAACTCTTTTAATGTACTATTAAGATAACTTCAAGTTGAAATTAAATGGAAACTCAAATATTAGTTTTTTTAAGTCATAAGAATTCTAATTCAAGGATTTTAAGCAGAAATGTTTTTGTTTATGATTACATTTCAAGAGAGTGGCAATTTGTATATTCAAATCATATGTAATGCGACGTTAAAAACTTGAAAATCAGGAATAGAAACGAGCATGTATAATTTATGTAGCGATGCCTGATCATACCTGCTTAGTAACATCGTAAATCATTGCGATATATATTAATATTTAATTAATATCTCAAGACTATTAAGTTTGTAACATGTCAGCTGTACCAGACTTATTGGTTTCTGTTCGATATATTTGTGTCAGATGTTTCTTTTCTTCACACATTCCTTAATGAGTTCGTAATCGAGTTTTCGAAATAAGAGAAAACACTCACCTTCCACTAAGGATGTTAAAAGCGTGACATTGGCCGCCTTCCTTCTACCGGCTGGCAGATTCAAACCAATTTTTTCCAATTTTTCCCTAAGCAGACGCCCACCGTTTTTGGATTTCGCCCTGAAAAATATAATTTATATCTCTTATAACATAAGGTTTTTTTTATAATAGCTTTCTTAACAACATCAATTAAACAATGTGTATGATATGTGATAAAGATAAATTTATTGTTAAACATATAATCTCCTCAAAAAGAAATAAGATATAAAAATAAAGATATTATATTAATATAAAAATATTATATTGATAGAAAATTCATTCAAATATCGTTAAAATTATTTTTTATAATTTTAAATGATACTTATATGTATTATGTTTTCAGTATCATTTTATGTTTCGTGCATTGCATTATTTAATATCAAGTTTAATTAAATTAAAGTTTTCATAACTTTTCTAATACAATCACGTCAGCGAAACAATCAACTCAATTAATTCTCAATGGATTTGTGTCGCATAAAATAAATAATACTCGGTCAATACAATTGTCGTCGTGTTTACGACGTTTAATTAATTATTTATTTTTCTATCATTTTTGTGTAATATTTTTATTCCAATACACACTTGAACGCCCACGCACGAGTTCGCGCGATCTCAGCGCGTGAGAATTTCGAAACGGAACTTCGCCATTAATCATTTTGCCGCGATCTCTAAAAAGATGAAATCGTAGAGCGGAGAGGGACGGCGGCAGCGAGAGAGAGAGAAAAATACGAGATTAGCATAATCCGCGACTATGCATGTGTCATCGACGATTGAGCAACACGACGCGTGGAGCAACGCACGTTTGAGGATGCTGTTCATGATTTACGGAATAGGATCATGCTTGAAAGGAGCACTATTTTCGCACAGCAATCTATTCAGGCTGTAACGCGAGCATCGGATAGGATTTTTGCCGGCACATCTTCATGGTTTTCTCCGGTACGTGTAGACTAATTAGATTAAGAAATAATACGCCCTGTATATGTGATTATATGAATGAAGCATTTGATAATTAATTAAAATCAAGCATATCCATTGTAATAGTGTGATTCCGTTTGGTGCAATTAAATATCTTTTTCGTCTTCAAAGAATATTTGATAAAGTGGATTTAAGATTGAAATCATAATCTAAATTCTAATATTTAATCTCGTACTTTGTATAGATAAAAAATATTTATGTGTTAAATGACTTCGGAGATAGCTTCATTAACTAAATAAATGGGTCCTTGTCAAAGAATACAGGAGACTATATACATGATATATTACAGTTACTCTTTCAATGTAACTAATATCGAAAATAAATACATAGACGATTCTACGAAGTACGAGCAACTCTCGCTGAAAGCGAGACATATTTCAGAGAAAAAAAGTTTTAATCTTTTATTTGGTGCTGAATCGTGTATCGGATACATCCCATGTGTTTTTTCCACCGAAGTTCATCAAGGCACCATCGAAAATCGCCTTTTAATCGTCTCATGCTCACGCGGAGATCGTCACATGGCGATTCCGTGTTGTTAATCCGACGACCAAGCCGCGAAGTAAATTTTTTTTACAACATCAACGGGTATGCGATAGTAGCAGCGACTTCTTTCTTTAACACACCCTGTCCATTCATCATCCTGGTCTGTTATAACGGTAACGCGTATCGCCTACCTTTGTTCGATTCGACTGTCCGAGCCACCCGGACAATCCTTAGCTTTGCTTTCGGCAATTAATGTTTTACCGCTATAAGTTTTTAAAAATCGGTTCCTTCGAATTTACATTCCGTGCATTTTATTTCCTTAAAATTATACTCTTTCAAAATTTATTTATTTTTAAATATAATCGAAAGGGAAGTGATTAATTATTTTCGGTTAATTTAATCTTTATAATTAAAAGCGAAATTTTTGTTTGTATCAAAAATTTTTATATTGATACATAAATATCAATTTAAATAGAATATTTTGGTTCTCTCTCTTCTTTTGAAATTCTTATCTTGTAAGTAATACAATAATAGATCAGATTAATATTATATCAGAAATCTTCATATTGCATTTATATTTATTTGCAAAGTAATGTTAAAATGTTTTTTCTTTTTAATAATAGAATTTAATGTGTTATTAACAATCAATCACTTTTGGTATTTTAGTTTATATTCTCTCTTATTTTTGTATATTAAATTGCAACACCAAAATTTAAGAAGAAGAAATATTAAGTTGACAGAATTGCTGGAACTATACTCCTAAATACATCATAAAAATTTTCTAAAAATTCAGATTCAGAATTCATATTTTTGTCTGAATTTTCAGATCTGGATGTGTAAAAGAAATTTCAGACAATCTGTCTTAATCATCAGAATCGTTTTTCTGAAAGAGTGTGAAAATTAAAGTGTGTCTAATTGAAACTTCAGACAAAGTATCCGCCGCTTTTTTGCAGATACATCGTCCGCATTTTCAGGCAAAATGCTGTTCGGCTTTAAAATTTTTTTTACAGTGTAATATGCACTCTTCTTTCGATCCACACTTTGTGCCCTCTCAGACACGATCGTTTCCGATGATCATTAGTGACATCGAGATATATATATATATATGTCAAGATGTATGATCAATGCATGACAAAAAATTTTCTGTCCCGAATTTCATTGATCGCGTGAATGCACGATCAAATTGAATTTTTGCGTTTAACGATCATTGTCGTCCTCCGTCTTCGTACGTGACGAGAGCGACGCTGCACTCATTACAGAATCTTGTCCCGAGAAGGATCCTCATTCCACTCACAATCAGACGTATCGTCCCCTCTCACGTTGGGGTTTCCTCGAGATTTTGCACCCCCTCGATGCTGCCGATAGGAATCCTGGTGCGTCGACATTCCTTGTTCCCCTCTGATTACTCGAGACGAGTGGCATCGTTAATCGTCTACGGATGCCGCGCGACATTAGCAAACCGAAGGACTTCCTGACGCGATTAAGACTTATTCAAATAGCCTCCGTGTCGTTCATTTTACGAGAGAGTCAGACGAATTAGCAACGATTAGCATAAAGCGCGTGAGAACAGATGTTGCGACTTTTTGAGATATTGATCGCTCTCGTAATATTTTTCCAATTTTGTCTTTAGTATCATACATTTTCAATCAAATCCTTTCAGATCTCCTACACAAGATATATATTGTTTAAGAGTGTGTGTATGTGTGTGTATGTGTGTATATATATATATATATATAAAATTGTGAAGTATACATATATTACAAAACATATATACATATATGTAGTTTTTTATTGTAATGCAATAAAGTTTATAAATTATGTTTTCCAACTTTTCGTAAAAATCTAAAATACAAATTACTAAAATTAATTCTAAATAATTATCTTAGTTTTTAACATAAAAATCATAATATTTGAATATAAAATTAAAATTTGATAGTACAAAAATTGCTGTTTTGTATTATTTCTTATATCTACAAGTTTGTTTAAATATATGTCATGTTAGATTTATCGTTAATAAATGATGAGATTTATTTTACGTGGATATTTATATAATTCTTCGAGCAAAGAAGTAATATTGACTCGAAATATGCAGCAATAAATTAAATCACTCGAATGATCGTGTGTCAGAAAATGTTACACTTGTGTGGTTACCAGATTTAATGAGAGCCGCGCCGAGAATAATAAAATATTACTGTCATATTTTTTTGCTGCAAAATGAGATTAGTATAAGCGTATATGAGATTAGTATAAGCTTATATAATAATTGATGTGCGTATAGTTCTCTTTCTCTCTCTCTCTCTCTCTCTCTCTCTCTCTCTCTCTCTCTCATTTAAATAAAAAAAAAGAATTGAAATTGAAAATTTAAATAGAAAAAGAGAGAGAATGGATATCACATCGAAAAAAAGTTTCTGTTCTAAGGTGATTAGTCGCGTTTTGATTTGGTCGACAATCTTCGAGCAATATTTTTTAGATTTTTAAGCAGATGTAGACCAATCCTAAAAGATATTCACGCCAGTAATTTATAAAATATATAGATAAGAATTTTGTTAACTCCCAATAAATTTCAAATTGAAGAACATACAATATTAAAAATTACTCAGTTCAAAAATCGCAGGATGCATGATAAAATGGAGAAAATTGATCGAAAAGAAGCATATACATATAATTATGTACAATTTTAAATATAGCGAGCAAAAATTTTGAAATAGTAATGCATTTATAAATTTATAAATTTGACCGAAACCATTTCGAATGCCCTTTCGTGATTTTCCGCATATCTCCATCCCAAATTCTGATATTCGTTTGTTCTTATAAATATAAACAATAAAATAAAAATCAATAGAGCAACACTGAGAGAAACGCGCGTTACGAAATGCCGCTCAGGGTGATAAAAATCAACGGTGAGAAAACAGAAACGGTAGGGGCCGCGATAGATGCATGCGTATCACTGTGACAAAAGCGCTCGCGTATGCTTGCGAGGGCAGCGATACGGCGCAATCGATCTTTGAGAATCTCTCGAGGCGCATTACAATCACGGAGGATCTCCCCACGTGGACGGGCAAGGGGGCAGGAGGGGGAAGGAAGGGGCGCAAGTTGCCGGGAATGAGGCTAAGATGGTGGGGGGAGACAAAAGGGGGATACTATAGAGGGGAGAGGGGGGAGAATCTCTATGGTGGCAAGTCTCAGCCTGGCGCGTGTAATTATCGGTCAGATCGCTATGCGAACGGATGAATTATAACCGACGGTGCGAGATGCCGCGCTCGCCCGAGGCGCGCTCGCTCGTTCGCGTACCGAGAGGAGAATTAACACTCGGAGCTACGCGCGTTATTAATGTCTCATTTGCATCGGGGATAGATCGGCCCGCTTTATTAGCAGTTTATTCCGCGGCGTATGTATGTATGTATACGCGAAAGATTCGTCGCGCTCCGTCACTTGACAGCGAAACAATTCGTGGGCGATGTGTGATATATCAAAGTATACGCGCATCCGTAATATTTCTTTTTACTGCAGAAAAAGCGCGTTTTCTTTCATGATACAGATACTGCGTTCAATGGAGAATTTACATTTGTTTAAGAAAGAATTTATTAAGAGAGAGAGAGAGAGAGAGAGAGAGAGGATAAGATGCCTGTATTTAAAACTTTTCATATAACTGTTAGCAATATCTTCGATTACATTCATTCTCCCTTTCTCTTTCTCTCACGATTAATTTTTGTTACAGATTATAAAAATTATTATTCTATTAAATCTTCACATATGTGCTTCCTGACAAATCTAGATATTACGTAACAAAAGAGATTTGATTTTCCTTCTTATCCACGCGAGTTTATGTAATCTTGAATGAATTTTCAAATATTCAACTAAAGAATCAAATGTAAAATAACGGAGCGTGATTTTGCGATGCCTTGACGGCAATTTCGCAACGTCTATTGCGAGAGAAAGATTCAGCGTGAAAAGTCGCATGTACATACGAGTACGCGGGAGAATATCTGGCCACTTGCACGGTAATTCATCCACGCCTATGGTGATAAAGGATTGCGCAATGAGCGGTGTTCCCTTTAGCCTAGGATAAAACCACGAATCAGATAAAGAAGGGTGTTTCTCTCCCATGAGAAGCTCCTATAAATCAGGTGGCTGTCTGTGCAGCGGTGTAAGAAACGAGCCGGACAAGCTGAACACGCGGGTTTATTAATTAGTCTCATAGATAAAGTCGTGTAACGGTGCGTATCGCGATCTTCATTCCGCTGTATCTTTTCAGCTCGCGCATTCTTCCGATCGCGCCTCGTATCAATTACACCGATTATTTCGATAGGCGGCCGGAAATGTCGGTTTAATGCAGCACCGTGTATCTCGTATTTTGTTTCTTCCGCGAAATCAATGGCCGCGATACAACCTCCGCCGGCCACGGACATGGCATGGTATCCGGTGACCGGTGGATTATCGTACTTTGTAAGAAATGTAATGCTTGTAATAAAAGTGTAATCATCATGTGTTGCCTCGGGACGGGATATTCGGGACGATCGAGTCTCATTTTTTCATTCATCCGTACAAGAGAATGTACAGAGTGTCTCGAAATTAAATGTCAAAACTTCGGAAACATGTTGGGGATAAACTAGAAGAAAATAAAGTTCTTTAAAGATTTGCTCATTATTTTGAAGAATATTACAGAAAAAGAAACAAAAAAATTTTCTAAACAATATCTTTCATATTTTCTTTCTTAATTTATCGATCCTGCACATGCTCCCGAAATTTCTGGTGAAAGAACACTTATATACTTCTTATCCAAGTCTATAAAAATCTGTTAGCTAAAAGATTTGTTCTTGTCGAGATTTCTTGATAGATTTTTTTGTTTTATAATATTATAATCCGTAACTCTCGTTAATCTCAAGACAACGGTACGCTCGTATATCGGCCGCCTTCTTAATCAATAGCCGTGCCAATTCTCACGGGAACAATATTTAATCTTTCGCCAAATTATTCTAACGGTTTGTTTACGGGCTGCTGAGAGAGCCCGAGGGGCTTTAAGTGTGCGCGATTAATGACGGATGAATGAACCGCATTCTCTTTCTCTTTCTCTCTCTCTCTCTCTCTCTCTCTCTCTCTCTCACTCCACACACTCCCTGCCGAGAAAACTGTTCTCGAAGTGTACTACGAAGTACTACGCAGAGGAGAGGCGGGGAAGGGAGAGGGGAATGCCTATCGAGTAATCGAGGTAATTATATATTTTATATCGACTCGCGAAATTGATTTGTGCGATAATTATAGCGTTTATAAATTGACGCCTTACCTTCGTAACACGCCGCCGAGGAGACTCGCGTTCAAACATTCCGGTGGCGATAGCCGTCTTTGTACCTCTGCTACCGTAACTTTGTACTTGCTGGTGCTGCTTAGTAACGATAATCGTCCTGGGACCGAACAGAACACGTCCGACGGTTGCGCGTTTCCGGACAACATAGCCTTCTCGCTCCTGTCCGAAGGTTTCATATCTGCAAAATTTATATATAGCTCTTAGAAGTAGCAAGATGACTCCAAGATTCTGAGAATGACAAAAAAGTTGATTAGATGTATAAAATATATATACAGTATTTTAAAGATATAAAAAATAACAATATTCATGTATAAGGAGAAACAGGAAACTATCTATCGATAGAAGAAGATCGACAGTAAATAAATAAATTTGGATTATATGAAAAGAATTAAAGTATTAGAAAATAAATAATAATAAATAGTTTTTAACGTCCGTACAAAAGAAAATAAATATAACTAATATTTTTCCTAATTTATGACAAGAATTTTTGATCGTGAATACCACCTGAAATCAAGTGCAAAAAAAAAAAAACGAGTAATTTATAAAAAGATTTTGGGTTACCATAAGTATTTTGCTAATTTTTAGTAAATAATTTTTAAACGAGTAAGTGGATCTACATCAAGGGTTGCACGATTGTTTATTAGAGTTTTCTTAATATATGTGAAAATGTTTATTTTGCTGGCAATGTTCTTTCCCTATCAAGTTTGTCAATAAGTGCTGCGATACCCGTATTTTTCTTTAAGAATTCATGCAAATTTTAAATTTAAATAATTTCCAAATGGTTAAAAGAATTGTTTCCAAAGATGCTTGGAAAAAAATAATAGAACAGTTATTCATAATTCATTCATTTCATGCTTTTGTCAATTTGACATATGACACATGCAGCCTTAATAACATCTTAATGTTGATAAAACGATAGATGTAATGCATTTAATAAAACCGAAAGAAATATATATATAAATTATCTGTATCCGAGGAAGATAAAAATAAATTACTTGGAGATAACGTTCTCTTATATGTGTTACCCATTTGATTTATATGTTAATCACAATGATAAATTTTATTCAATATATTGCGTGCACACGATGGGTATAATCGTGAATGAAAAAGTTGCCGAATATCGCGAATGAATATCATGACATCATTCATGATGACACTGGTCGAGATATATTTTTAATTCGCACCTGGTAATTAACTTCTTCCGTTAAATTATCGATAAGCATCATGTAACGGTGCGACTTAATAACACTAATGGATAGAAAGATTTTCGAAAGTTATCAGGTGGCTCAACGTATTATCGAGAACGAGCGTCTAAACGAGTTTTATATTAATGAACAATAATTCATTATATCCCGAGAAATGTGCGAAGTAAATCCCGACGGACCGATATGCACCGATCGATCTCACATATTTCATAAAATAAGATTGTTCGGTCTCTATCAATTTTCATTCTCGTCTCCAGAATCATAATAATCAGTATCGGACGAAGGAATGCAATAATCGAGTTAAGACTACTGTTAGTCCATTCTTCCATAGGTCAAAGTGAGATTCATGACTCGGCGGAGCAAGGAATATCGGAACCGAAGAGCTTCCGATCCGAAATTATATTATACAGTCTTTCTCTCTCCTCTCTCTCTCTCTCTCTCTACATGTACGTATGTTTGCGTGCGTAACCGTGATCAGCAATATCTTCGGCGAATATTTTAAATTCATCCGTACCGTTCCTGTTTTAGTTCCTATGCATCGGATAGCCCCGCATTATTGCATCGTTGCCCTGGAATGCTTAATATCGTGCCTTGGGGCCCGGACAAAGCGCGTTATTACATGGCAAAGAGATTGGTCAACTTATAACTCGGAACTCTTCATCTTCGCCAGTGCACGAAGGGTGTATCTGGCTTCGAAATTTTATGTTTCCATACAAAAGAATCGTTGAGAGACAAAACTCGCCCATGCACTGATTTTTTTTATGAATCAGAAGAGAAGAAAGAAATATATAATTTTCTGTCATGTTTCTAATATTTTCTAAGAATCTCTTTAGAGAAAAATCTCATAGTGTACGTCATGTATAAAGGATGCGGTGTAATGTGGCATATTAATATTTGTATGGCATAATGAAGAAAAAGATGGTAATCTCGCTGTGAGCGAAGGAATTCATTGTAGATTTTATTGTCTTAACATCAGCTAACTGTTGCTGCGTTTCGCTTGATTCATCACTCGGGACTCTGATTAGATGCACCATCATCATCCCGTTAATGTCAGCGTGTTATGACAGATACACGGGATGGCTCTATAAATCTAACCGATAGGTATCTCGTGGCACTTTTGCGCCAACAGTGTAGCATTCTTGCTTTATCGCTCTCGCGACGCGGTTCGCCTCTCGTTTTATATTCGTCGAGCGACGATTGTGCGATGGTGCCGTTGTAAGCCGAGGCACGCCATCGTTCGTATACAGACGGAGATCCCGCTTGACATTCAAGTATGGCAAAAATCGTCGTCGTCGTCGTCGTCGTCGTCGTCGTCGTCGTCGTCGTCGCAAGCGAGGAAAGTAAGCAAACTGTCTGCATTATCTATGACTGTCGGATATCGATCCGATACCGGTCGATGTCTAGATCAATACAGCGAGTCAAACGGATAATAAATTTCCGTACCCACGAAATAGGGTCGACGAGAGTCATGCCGGGCGCGCTTGTAAATTATAATGTTCGAGAGGAAGCGGCAATAGAGAGAGAACGGGTCCTGCGTAACGGTCCTGTCCACTGGCAGCAGCGTTAGTCGGACAATTTGGTAACATCGAAATGATGTCGGATGAGAAAGAGAGAGAGAGAGAGAGAGAGAGAGAGAGAGAGAGAGAGAGAGAGAGAGAGAGAGAGAAAAGGAAAATGATGGGTGTCGGCGAGTACACGATTTCCATGGCTCGCATCAAGCATGCGACATCTCTTCGTTTTTCTTCGAGTGTGACATTAGTGGATATTAAATATGGATTTTATATATCATCTCTTTCTTTCCAAACGTATACTTTGGTATTTAAGGATCGACGGAACCTTAAATGGCGTTATTTTTTCCATATTTCAAGGATTATTAAATGATTATATCCGTATATTTTTCCGAATAATAAAATTATGTGAAATTTATGGATACATAAAATAATCTACCTGTTCTCACGAATTAGAATTAAAATCTTATTTTGATTGAAATCTTAGTTTGCTATAAAGAGTATTTTTTCAAAGACAACGCGTACTTTATTTAATTATGTACGGTGCAATACTATTTCATTGTTATGTATATCATTTAAGTATACTGCGAGCATTGCTAACCGTTTCTGATGTTATTATCTCGAACATTTATCTCGATTCTAACTAACGGTTTACGAACGTTTATATTAATTTATTAAATGGGAATAGCTAGAACTGCGCTTATTTTATCCGTAAGGTCTACATCTACACGAATAATGTAGAGCGTATAATTATCGTGAACCTTTCTCTATATGAATTGCGAAACTAACTTACTCATTGACGGATTATCACCATCGATCTCTCTATCAGCAGTTAATTACTCAATTGTCACTCTATCTGATAATTTGACAACTATAACAAAAATAAGTAGATTTGCACGATGAGGTTTTAATAAATCGTAATTAATTTGAATTTTATATAAAATATATGCTTGTATTATAATCTTCTTATATAAAATGTGTAATTGGTAAATTTAATATTTCGCAGCATTAAACGAACAGATGTAACACAGAGAGTCTTTTGTATTTCAAGATTTCAACTGAAAAATTAATAATGATTATAAACAAATGATAATCTAGAATTTTATCTGACAGTGAATTGCATCTTCAAAGATTATCTGAGTCATCGCAGTAGTAATCACGAGCATCGTATGCGACTCGAGACATTACTTTTCCTCTAGAGCGACATAGCCAACGATGTATGCATGCCTGGATATTTTCCTCGTGATATTACCATAATCGATAAGAATTTAGATAATGTCCAGAAAGTTTTAACATTACATAAATATTTATATGTAAATTGAAAAATATCGGCCTAAAAACGGAATATGTCGCGAAACGAGATGTTGGACGATTGTCTCCAGATTAAATTGCAGGCCGACAACATTAATGTAATAAAATCTTTAATAATATTCTACATATTTGCACATGCAATCTGTGAATAGTTTGTAAACTTTGTTCGCAGTTAATTACCGTCTGCGAATTCTTTCGATTACGTAGCAGTCTGAATCACGCGCGACCATGACACAGGATGCACTTTTCTTCATATGTCTTCGGGTTCTACGTATCTGTTCCAAGAAATGTCTCCAAAGAAATGCGCAAAAAACCTGCTTATTCAGGGGTACAAACTTTTCTCTTACTCCTATTATATGTACAAAGCAAAATGATAAGTGAGTAAAAATTACAAGCCCAGAAATATCGGTTTCCTTCATGTTTATTTAAAAAAATTGCGATCAATTTGCATAAGCGATGTTTTTATTTATAGCTAATTTGTTTATTTATTTATTTATAGAAATATTGCTTGAAGCAATTTGCAATCGCGATTGAGGAATGCGCCATAACGTTTATTGACGTGCGATTTGCTAAAACCATCATCCACGAGTCGTGGACGGTAAATTAAATTCCGCTTCGAAGTTAATAGCACGAAAAAGTGATAAATCGATGCAGCCGTATAAATCAGCGGCTCATCTCTTCGCCATCGGCTGCTGAGTAACAGACCGTCAAGTAGTTTGCCATAAAAGGCAAACCAGTGTACTAGACTGATGTTGGGAACAGCAATTACAACCGTCGCTAAAGCGCAATAACATTGTCGAGAGTCAAAGGTGATGACAATAAGCGGTTGCTTAGCCATCAACAGGAGTTTGCTTGCCGTTTCTATTTTATAGCTCGCGTACGAGCGACAGAGATCTGGTTGAACAAGATAAATACGATGAAATCGCGCAGATGAAATCAGTGCAGAAAGGTTTCACCGTCCGTCAGCGCGCGATAAATGCGTCTACATTTGTATGATTTAACTCGTCGGGATTATTGGCTAATCAATGTTTGTTTGTAAGGATAAATGAGACGTCGAGATACTACATATTGCAACAGTTATACGCGTGGATTGAACGTCGTTATTGAAAAATTCATGGCTTGTTAAAAATCTCAATATTTTTATTCAAATTAAAATCCATGAAAATAAATCTCGATTGAAGAGCGGCGCGTTTAAATCTACTAATATCCACTAAAACCGAAACAAAAAAAACTAATTGAATCTTCAGATAAAGTATCTGCATGTTTTTTCTAGACACATTGTCTGAATTTTCAGACACTCTTCTGAAATTAAAAAAAAAAAAAAAAAACAGTTCTGAAAGAGAGAGAGAAATGATTAAGATAAATTATCTGAAGCTTCTTTCAGACTTCCAGATCTGAAAATTCAGACAAACACGTATCAGAATTTTTAGAAAATTTTGTACAGTGATTATAATAAATAAAAAAAATCATCGTGAAAGGAGAAAAGAAAAAGCATCGAAGATGCTTGTACCAATGCATCGTCAGTTCAAAGATGCGATACTCTCGAGATTAGATTCGCTGCTTGCTCGCAAAGCTCGGTGCGATCAAAGAAAGATCTCATAGTCGGCGGTTAAGTAACGCGAACTTACATACAGCCCGCACCGCGTTGCACAACGCGCCGGCCGGTTTTGATCGCAGGTATTCTCTGTCATAGAGCCGCGTTTCATAGAATGTTTAACGAGATAGATCATAAACAACAATGGTCCGAGGCGGAGATTCGCTCGCTCAGAGGCCGACTGTTCTCCGTTCACCGTCTACCATTCAGCTGACCGACCGACCGCCATCGATTGCCTTTTCTTTCTCTCTCTCTTATCTCGCCTCGGGATTTCTTTTGCATTACAAGGAGTCGTAACAATTGCGTCCGCGACGGCTGAGGAAGAAATTAATCGTTCTTGTACACGCTCGCGTAGAGCAGAAAATATACGCAGAAAAATACATGGCGTGGTACACGAGGAAATGTAGCAACGGCGTCGCAAATGCGACTCATGTCCGACGATGTGTATGCGCCGTTTATTACAAATTCCCGTCTCTTATAAATCGCTGTCGTTTTTTTTCCTCTCCATACGGGAGTTCGTCAACTTCATGGAAGAATAACGAGGAAACATTCTCCTCGCGATTACGATGACTTTGTAGTGGTCAAGGTATTTGCATTTAATCGCATTATGCTTCCTGATGATTTGGCCGCATCTCTACTCTGATCCGATGAGTTGTTATTCCTAAGAAACGTCTGATGAGAGAGACACGAATATATGGCGGTCGTTGTGTTGTCACGGTGACAGTGTTCTATCCTTAGCTAATAGTGATTGCAGGTCGTGCCAGTGTAATTTTCATTCCAACGGAAATGATTGAGCTGGGAAGCTATGACGGCCTGAAGATGCCGTCAATGAAGCAGCTGCGATAGTACCACGCGTTTAGGACACGCGGTTATCTCGCAAATCGGCGATTTGTCTGAATCAAATGCGGATACGCAATAATATGCAAAATATTCATCGATATTGCAATCCTGCATCTAATTCGCAAATACGAGCATGATATGTCATTAAAATATTATATTCAAGAGCCGCGAAATTACAGAGTATGATTAAATAGTGTTATATTGTTACTATTGTTGATTATATCACAGATAACGACAAGTTTACTTGTAAATTACAAAGTTAATTAATTGATTAATGAATATAGTAAGTATATATAACGAATATGTTTATATTTATATATTTTATTTTCCATTTATAATTCTTATTTCACATCAAAAGAGATATGTTTCTTAAATCTTAAGTCTCATCAACATACAAAATTTTTTACATAATTTGCATTAGATAATAATACGATAAAGTTACGCAATAAGAGATTTGGAAAACTTGCGATTAGTTGATCCAATTGATACATCCAAGATGGCGATAAATATCGGATTCTTAATATAGCACTTTAATTGAATCCGCTAAGACAACGAGATAATAATGTAATGATATGTTCCAGTTAAGGTAAAATAGCTACACTCCAATTTGATCAGTAATCATCTGAATGAATCTGATGAATGGGCGGAAGTACACGGATCGAGATTCTTATTATGAAATTGTAGACTCAAAAAGAGAGAAAGAAAAAAAAGCAATAACATACATCTCCTTCAATCCTGTCACTTTCTCGTGTTGCCTAAGCTTATAATACCATCTTTAAAATGCATGTTCCATTTATATTCTATTATACTATATCGATTGTTAAAATAATGATTTTTTTTATTGTCATTACAAAAATGTGAATAATAATAATTTAAAAGATAAATATCTAGAATTTAAAAGGACAATAATAATGCTGTTATAGGACAATTTAATGTAAATTTTCTTTTTTTCAATTTTCGTTATGTTAAAAATAAATTTTACTCCCCACATAATTAGAAGTCGAGAGCGAATTATATTTAGTAAAAGGAGAGAGCAATAAAGTTTTACAACAATATATTAAACATTTTTTTATGCACACGACATGTAGATAAGATATATATTCGCTTTGATGGAATGTGTGAACTTTGATGATTTCCGGATTAGCCCTATAGAAAGCTATTTTAATCAAATTAATAACATGTAGAGAAAGAGAGAGAGAGAGAGAGAGAGAGAGAGAGAGAGGAGGAAAGAAGAGGGAAGGAGGGAGAGAAGGAAAGAGGAAAAAAAAGAGAGAAAGAGAGCATAATAATTGTTTATACATTCAAAATTGTACGTATACATATCATTTCTTCATGAAAAATGACAGATAATAAATTAATTAAATAAATAATTGAGGAAATATGTAAAATATAAAACATTTTATTAAATACAAATGCTTGATATATGATATATTTTTCCCTCAAATTAGAAAGAATAAAACAGATATGAGAAATATGTCAATCGGAAAATAAACGGACGAAATCATATACATATATCTCTGTGCAATCAATATATCCGTTCAATGATTGAGCAATGACGCGGCTTGAAATGTTCATTTAGATGTACAGATAGCACACAAATTGATATATATTCATGACTTGCAGATTGTACGCATTAAAATCAGCGCATGTTGCTACACGTGCAACATCAGAGTTCGTTAATATTATCTAAAAAATGATTATCTATATTAATTGCTATTTTCCATTTTCCATTTACTCAATATAAACTTTGCAATATATATAGTAAAACTCTTGTTTAAAAATAATCAAAAATTTAATGTAAAAATTTATATATATACATATATATGTATATATTCAATTAAAAATAATAATTCAAATAATAATCAAATCATATAAATATTAATTATAAATTCTAACACATACACGTATTTAGTTTTACGTACGTATGTTGTTACTTTATATTCTAACACATGATTCTATTATGTCCGAATCCTTAAATTCTATCAGGAAATTGCTTATAATTATTAAGCTTATTTTTATTAAATGTGTAACTCTTAAAGATAAAGTAATAGAGAGATAAAAGTAGAGATACCAGATTATAAAATAGATCTAAATATCAAAGTAGAAAACAGAGACGAAAGGAAGCAAGCAAATATGCTGTTCGATGATAAACAAATGAGCGTAAACAAATAAGCATGTCGATTCCGGTCATTGATCCACCCACACATCATAAGTTAGTAAAAAGAAACTCTCGTCCCGATGCTGATGTTTGACGATTCACTATTATCCATAGCCGCGGGCTGTTTAGAGAAATCATTTCGTGCGCGCGATGCAACATGTCGTGTCCGTAATTTTAATGAGAGACATATATATGTGCACACCTACGTCTGATTTATAGTAAGATTGTATAATGCAATTATAATGAGGTATATATATATATATATATATCGGTATAAAATTAATATAACCGTGATACTTGCGAAGTACCGATAGACGATTATTGCATACATTGATGTGGATTTTGCAAATTAATGTAGTCATCGATCTCGCGGATCTGGTTGAGGATCGCGTCAAGGCTAGATCAGTAATCTTGCGTAACTTCCATAAAAACTTTCCTGAATAATCTGTCTTAACCGATGGATAATGCATGATTTTTGTTCCATTTCGGACTTTTTAAATAAGCTGCGGAAAATATCTAAAGCTAATCGGTTGCTAAATAATTTAAAAAATAATTTATCTACTCGACTAGAAATAACATTTACATTAGAATCAGATGATTGATATGAACATATAAAGTCGCTACGCGTAGAAATGGTAAATTTCTGTCTAAAGAGAATTATTTCATAATTCTCGTATTCAACATTCTTAAAAAAGTTAATCAATAATACGATTAACAACTAATAATAAAAACTTTAAACGATATATAAAGATAGAGAGCCAAAAATAGCAGTTAATAAATATATCCTCTTTTCTTGTCTTTCGCAATCCATATTTTTATAATATAACTTTCTAATTTCATGAAAAATTATTAAGTTACAAATACGCGAGTCATATATTTGTATCATTTTTTTTTTTTTTTATAACATGCGTAATGCGCGCACGAAGTTTACATTACGTAGCACAATTAAATCCGCTTTTAACAAAATTCCTCTACTCGACATTTTGTCGCGTGTCTACATCATGTTTTGTCTTTTATAAAGCGAATGCTCGAAGGACTCTACTCGAACAAAACTCGAAGACGGGCACGCGCGTCAACATGCGAAACAATTATTGCCGCGCTATACGTGACTGCCACTATACAAAATATCTCCATCTGCGAATAGCCTTGAGCGCGGTGCCGAGGCTTACACGTGCGTCCTGGACACGCACAATTTCCTGGGTAATCAACCGGGCCGGAAACTTAACCAATCGACGCGTAGAAACGACTTCGCTTACTTCTCGACCTTGATTGGTTAGCTGGTGTGTGACTGGGGTGTGACTTTTCGACCCTAAAGGGACTCTTCGGAGAGGGCTTCCGTCGGGCGGGGATCCACCTGGGCCCCCGGGGCAACTACGAGCAACGTGGTGATCGTTAATTTCATTAGGGGCTGATTTTAGGAGTTTAGCTGCCTTATACAAAAATGGTGGCCGCCCTCCATTCGTCGCGCAGGATGGTCCCGTCCGCGAACAATACAAAAGGTAACACCTCGAAAACCTCTTTCGATAAACGGAGCCTGGAATCGATCAGCGCATTTTCCTTTGACGGTTGTTGATTGAAGAAATTTGAACTGAACCCCATTTTCACGAGAGTTTATATTTAATAAAAGACATATTTCTGATAAATAAAAAGGGAGGGAAAATTGTCATCAATGTTAATCTCCCCATACATCGCACATTAGAATGGGCGGATTTAGTAATGGCAATGAAGAATCGGTGACTGATATTTTCACCAGCTCTCGAAGAACAGTAAAGTTAGTATCGAGAGAACATGTAATTCGAAAAGAATCATTTAAGACGCACGAGTTATAAAACTCGCTACACTTGCTTCTGTCATATATCATTCCAATCGGCTGCGATATCGAGCCGTATAGCTAAGCGCGTTTCGCTTCTCGGAAGCCGGTTATACAATTATCGCGGCTTACCTTGGCTCCGTCACTCGACGACGACAACGACGCGCTCCAGTTTAACTACGATGTATCGAGGACGAATAAATTCTTTCTACCAGCGTCGAGATACGCACTAAAATTTGATTCTTAACTACATTTAAATTAGCAGTCGACAAAGATCTTTAATCGTCTGCGAACCAAAATTTTGACGTATAAAATAAACTGTATCTTCTTTTTCAATATCTTAATCAAGTAATATCTGTCAATATATTGTACTATAATCTATAATTTAAAATTCTAATTTAATCAGCGATGTTGTTAGGACATCTGTATTGTACTTGTAATATATATTCTATTAAATATTGTATTGTTGTTTTAAAATTTTCAGATTTTCTTATGTATTAATTATATTTTTATTTGATTCATTAACTTTTAATTTTCTTAAAAATATGTAAATGTATTTTATGTTAATCTATCATCTTTTTCTATTCTGATGTAACCGAAAAAATGAATTTTGTCATAAATTAATTTATAATAATTTTTTTCCAATATACTTCTGTTTTTTAATTATTTGCAGAAGAATTTTATGAAAAATATATTATAGCTTATATATTGCGAAATAAATATATGATTTGTAACTTGTAACAACCTATCAAAAGCATTCTCTGTCAGAATTTTCTATGAAAAGTTTTATGTCAGTCACAGTATCCCTATTTTATTTTCGTATCAATCAATACATTTTTATTTCATGCCTTCAAAAAGAACTATGATATACAACATATAACAAACTCGAAAAAAGAAAAATCAACTCGAAAACTAATATTTGTTTTCAAGAAAAAAAAATATGTTTTATACACAAACAATATGTATAGTTCTAAAAAGAGAAAGTCAAGATTAACAGCGTTAAGGATGTTTTCACTGTACAATAATAGCAACAAGCTGTCGAATATTCTGTTTGAAAAATCAAATAAATAAATCTGAATTATAAAAAAATTAACTCCATAAGAATCAATAGAAACTTTAAATTTATTAAATAATTTCCGAACCGTTAAGAGAATTGTGCTTAGGTTTTGCACAGATACTTAATAGAAATAGTAGAACAGTCTACGAAATTTTCATGCTTTTGTCATTTTGACATATGACATATATATTCTTAAGACATTTCAAGATAACATTTCCTCCATATTTTTGTTTCAAATTTTTGCAATATATTTAAACAGAGATACTAATCTGTACTTAATATTTGCAAATTTATTTAAATCATATAACGCGATTATATAGATTAATCTACTATTTCTGGTATGACATTATAGTAAACATTGGAAGTAATTAATCGTTCAAATCAACGATATGTGACAGAAGCAAGTATAATGAGCTTTATATCTCGTCTCTTTTCCATAAAAAGTTAGTTACAAATTTTTAGACAAACCCGATTCAATGGGAGAATCTCGAAGATATCTTAACCGAGAAAATCACGACGGCAAGGAGCAACATCATAAATTGTAATGCTACTTCTTATTTCTCTCCACTTCCATAAATCAGGATTAAATCAGGATGGTTACTCGAACGAGATATTTAATGTACAGACGTCTAAATAATATTGTACGCGTATTGAAATTGATATCGCGCTTATTTCATACCAGTTTTAGAAAATAAAAAAGAGCATGAGATGGGAAGACAAAGAGGAAGGCGCGAGGCCGAAAGAAAGAGAGAGAGAGAGAGAGAAGAAAAAGAAGCGAGAATAGAAAGACTAGCCAAATAAGCTGTCGGCAGGACGAGTAACGAGGCATATAATAACCCTCGGTGACATTCGAACAAACAGCCATCTGTAGGGTAATACCCCTGTGGTGAGGAACGCCCCGAAAACTACACCCCGCCAAGAAATTACAATGACAATGAGCGAAATCCGATCCGCCCGCGGGCACGCACCGTATTTTTTTTCTTTCCCTTTTTCCTTCACACCTCCTCTACGCATGTTACGTTACGTCCTTTCTGCGATTCTATGCGACCTGGCAGGCTCTCGGCCATTGTGCTACGCGACGATCCGAAGAGGCGAAAAGAATTACATCGTGAAACACGAGGGTCGTCGCGTAATATATTTGTGGGCCGTACAAATGTACGAGGCTTTCGAAAGTACACGCTTCCGTCAACGTTTCGCGAATGACGTCGCTATATAAATCGCTATATCGATGTATAATCAAATTCTCTCTCTATGAAATTCGATATTAATGCAATGATTACACAAAGAGAGAAAGAGCTTTCTTATAAATATCTCTTACATCGCCCAATTAATGTAAAGCATTAAAATTTATTTATCCTTATTTGTTGCGACGATAATGTCACAGCTGATGCTCCTCCCCAAAATTGAAAATGGTTAAAAATTTAATTATTAAAAAATTGAAGCTTTAATGCAAAATTAAGTCACCGAGAGAAAGTGCGTAGAGTAACTTTTTT
The DNA here is from genome assembly GCF_021464435.1 of Cataglyphis hispanica. Classification (NCBI taxonomy): domain Eukaryota; kingdom Metazoa; phylum Arthropoda; class Insecta; order Hymenoptera; family Formicidae; genus Cataglyphis; species Cataglyphis hispanica. The sequence continues at coordinate 5,526,199 of NC_065955.1, read as the reverse complement.
TATTCTCTGTCGGCTAAAATGACGAAAATTACTGCTACCATATTGGGATAGCGGTAACGCGCTACGATTTCGTAATTAATTCACAAATCGAAAGTTACATATCTCGACCATAGGTGTAATGACAAACCGAGACTTCTCCACTAGTCTTCTCGGATCAGTAGTCGGATACGATCGATCTAGCTGAGCGTGATACTTTCGCAAGAGACGCTGGCCGCGATTCGATCTCGGAGATTGACGCGCTGACGAGAGGTGGTGTATCATTCGCGAAATTGGACGTGGTGCAAGTTTCCTTATAATCTGCCTGATTCGTAACACATCCTCCTTCTCAACGGACGGGTAACTCGCTCAAAATTACGCAATCATAGTCGTGTAGAATTTTACGCGCTGATATCATATCCATCCTATTAAAAATTGTATCCATATGAAATCAGTTATTTGAAAAATAAATTAAACGGTTTTTTTTGTTTTATCTCTCTCTTCACAAAAGTAAATTCTAGGAAAATTAAGGAAACTGTGTTTTCTTTTTCTAATATAGCGAGTAAAATATCTATTTTATCATAAAATTTAGCGTCTTAATATCTAGATTTATTTAAATCCCGATTATTAATGTTTTCCAAGAATTTATATACGGAGTATAATTTTACCATATTAATTTTATTGTATAGAAACACGGGAAAGAAGCTGCGAATTAAACTTGACGCGTACGGACTGCGGTAGATAATTTATCGTACTGCGATTCACGCGATGCTCTCTCTCTTTGACAGAAAATCCACTCGTGCAGCTTTTTGCGATCTCTATCATAGGAGATCGGTATTGCAAGAGGAACGACTCGTTCGCGTAAGAATGTACCGATGCGGTCATTTTTACGCGCGCGGCCTTAAACTTATTTTCACAAACGGCCTTAAAAATCTGGCCTGCATGCCCTTGACACAACGAAGAGATAAATTCTAATTAAGGATGACAAGTCGCTTACTTTATATTTCCGGTTGCGCAGCGATCGTTTTATATCGAGATTATATGCTGCTGCTCGCTATTTCGAGTTGCTGCGCGTATTTACGCGCGACGTGCGTTGCGTTTTACATTCTTGCGACGTGCAAATTTACTCGAGGAATAAATTCCCAATCGAACGATCCCGCGATCGCAAAGTCGAAATTGACCTTGTATTATGTTCGATGATATTATCTCGTCGCAATTCGAAAGTATTTTCACTAAAGGATACATTAGATATGTACATATGAAAAAAAGATAACATTGGCCTCAATTCTTAAAAATCAATATGACAGAAGTAGATAGGACATTGATAATATTTTATGATAAAATAAAAAGATGAATATATAGAATAACTGCTTTTACTCACTTTTTAGTAGTGGTAAGTCGTTCATGAACCCTCCATCGTCCACGTTTGTGTTCTAAAAAATAAAAAATTTAAAATTCTTCTTAATTTTTATATTATATATTTTGTGGTAATCATAAAATAATATTTTTTTCAAAAGAATTTTCTTGGAACTGAATTTGTATAATATATGATTTGATCGCAGTAATTTAATTTGCAACAAAATTCTTTTTGCTAAAATATCCTTTACATCTAATATTATACTATGATATTCCAATTGAATATTCTATAATGTCGCAAGATATTTTCCAAGAAAACTGTGAGTCTTAATATTTAATACGCAACGAAAGTATATGAAGATATATTTAATATATATATTTTAAAAAATATATTTAATATATATATATTAAAAAAAAAATGAAAAAGCAAAAGATAAAAACTTAATATTATGCTAATATAGAGAGATGTTCCCTTTATTATAATACCCTTTTCATAAAACACATACTTTTTACGTACAACGAATCGACTGTATGAAATATGCTTATGTAAGACAAAGAAAAATATTTTAACCACAGCAAAGTAAAACATATTTGGCAACATTCCGTCGCGCAAGCGTATGACATCCTATTTAATAAATGCTACAACTTTTGTTGTATAATATAACTATCTCTGTACATTTTGCAAAAACAGACTAATTCGAAAAAATCGGCAAGAATTTATTTTGCGGGAGATTAATAATAGAAATTAACCGTAGAAAGTAATTTTAAACTTTCAAACTAACTTCTTTTTCATATCCCACATTTTCTGGTTACTACTGAATTTAGATCCTGAAAGAATAAATTCCTGATAGAATAAAAAAATAAAATCGAAATAAAAATAAGAGAATTTTATCTACTTTTTATTACTTATATACTATCTACTTTAAAAACTAATAATACATCTCAAACATCGAAATTGTGAACTGGATCAAAATCATTTTTGCATGGATCTCTATGTAACAATGTTGCAGTATTTCTCCAATAATTATAATGCTTCCAAGAATCTCGCGGCTATTCTTCGGAGAGAGAATGTCGAAAGAGACGACATCGAGGGATGTGATAATAGAGAAAATATGTTGCGATTACGTACATCGTCGCTCACCTGGGGGTCGTCAACGAGGCTGCTGTGCAGAACGAGGTCGGTTTGGTCGAGGCCCGGAGGCGGTAGGAGGGCGTCGGGACGACGTACGGCGCCGTACTCGACGCCTCTTCCGCCGCCGCCACCGCCACCACCTCCGCCACCACCACCTCCGCCACCGCCGCCGCCGCCTCCGCTGCTACTGCGTCCACCATCGTATGGGAACGACGAAGCATGCATGTTCTGAAATCAGAAACAACCTTTCAATCAATTCGATACTTTAGTTTTAGCGCACATTTTCGATCTCGATAGGTATCTTGTAGAAGGTGCAAAATATCAAGACTAGTCTTGATATTGTCTTGTCTCGAAATTCGAGATAAGATTTTTAATTATAGGACTAAGATTGTCAAGATTATTGATCTTGTCAAGATTATTGGTTTTTATAATTATGTAAATTTTAGATAAGAAAAAAATCATTATATTAATACAAAATTAAAAAATTTTACTTAATAAATAAAACCTTTATTTAGATAAAGTAAAATTTTTTAAATTTGTGTATAATAATGATTATTTTTCTCATCTAAAATTTACACAAATATACATATTTTATTTTTTTTTTTTAAATCAATAATCTTAGTTTTGAAAACTAATTGAATACATATATAATGATTTTTTCGGAATTAAACAAATAAACAATTTTGCATATGGCAACAGTTTGTTAAAGAGATACAAACTAAATGACTTTGAAAACTTGTCTCAGGACATAGAATATTTAGCTCTTATTAAAATTAAAGCTAAAAGCGAAAGCAATTATGATATGGAAATAACTGTGCGAAAATTAAAGCTGAAGTTGAAGTTTTACAGCTAAAGCTAACGTGACGTCCACGTGGATGGGATCTAATTCGATATCTATGGCCAACGTTAATTTAGAATCGCGAAGAATTACACGGAGCGGCGATAGGTGGTAAATAGGTAAAGGCCGAAGGTCGGTAACGAAGTAAAAGGTTGCCACATCCACAGGAGAAAAATTGCCTCGATCACCACATATAACGGATCCATGACGGTCAGGAATCTTCGCTATATCCCGCGTGATGATTTTGTACTGTATTTAGGATGATAATGAGAGAGGAAAACAGTGAGCCATAACCGCGCGCTGTTATTAGCGAAACATCATCCGCAATTAGTTGCCAGACACGGTGTGTAAATTACATGTCCATTGAATATATTTACATTCTTATTCATATTTATTATTGAATGCGATGCGTGCAATCACATTTCTGTGCGATGCCTGCGATAACAATATAAGCCGCATTTATTTAATATGTTTTATATATTTCATTTTTATTGATGTGATATAGATTGCGAGCATTTATTTTTCGGTCATTTTCAGTTTCTTTAAAATAGAAAATTATGAGAAATGACCGTTGATGCAAATAGAAATATAGATGGGTTTCGGAAAATAACGATCTTACGTTAGTTTACATTATATTGCAATATATATATATATATATATATATATATATATATATATATAATGTGGTTAATCTATGATAAATATAATATACTACACAATCGACTGCAGAATATTTTTTTTATGCAAATTAAGTTTAATAATTCTAATTCTAATTTTTTGTATTCCAATATATAACGCTTTTATACATATACATAAATACTATAAAGATTATATTGTAAAAAATATCACAGTTTCAAAAGACGTTAACATGAATATCAATAAATTAAAGATTACTTTATTTTAATTATCTTAGAAAGCTTGTGAAGAAGTTTTGTCAATTCAAAGAATATAATAAAAGTGTATGTAAAGAGAATAAAACTATATTTTTAGGTTACAAAAACGAGTGTGCATGCAATGTTTTTCTTTTAAAAGAATAGAAAGATACGAATCTATCCTTTCAGGTAACGAAATTACTATCTTGCGTATATATTTCAACATTCGCATTATTCTCGCCACATTGAGAAATGGATGATGACTCGTCAAAAAACGTTATATATATATATATATATATATATATATATATATATATATGTACATTGACTGTCGGACTTAAACTTACGACAAAATCGCGATTCATGTTTAAACAAAACTCTTTAAAAAATGATAAAAATGATTGAAAATATCACGGTATTTCTCTCTCTTTCTTTCGATTGATAAATCACTTTAAATTCGATAAACGGCGATATATTGATCCGGGAGATTCTATTTCCCTCTTCTTTATTTCATCGTGAATTCTTCATTGGAACTCATTTATAGCTTTTCATCCCGCAAGTAATCTCAATTTACTTTGCGTGACGGCTTGTATCAATCAATGTATAATAGGATTTTAATAGAAGGCGAAGAGAAGATAGAGTTGAAGTCGCGAATGCGTATGTAAAGACGCCGGCAGGAATCCTCTCGCTATAAAAGTACTCTTATGTCATCGATGAAGACGAACGAGCTGCTAGGCTTTAATAAATCCCGCCGATCGTAATTATACTCGCGTTATTCTCTACGATAAATATGGGCGCGCTGTTTAAAGTCATTCGTAGGTATTTATCAATATATACAAGATGTTTCAAAAATCGCGAGCTCTACTTTGGTTTGGCGAGTTTCAAGGCGACGCTTCCTAAATAATGATTCGATCAGATGGAATCAACAATTCCTTTAATTTTTAGCACAACACAATGTTTGTTATTAAGTGACTTGAGTTCTCTTGATATCTTTTTTTTTTTTTTAATGATCATCTGTAAATTTTAGAATTTAAAAATTCCTCATCAAAATATAAGCACACTCGCAATATTTTCAACTTTTATAATTATTTGCTAGAAATCGCAATAAACATTTTATTCATCGTTCATTTAATGATACGTTGTAGAAATTTATTTTGACATATGTGTAATAATAAAGGCACACGTGTATCCAGCTCGATAAGCAGCGAATGTCTTTTAAGACATTAAATATAAAATGAATATATGCTCCAAATATTAATCAGCAGAGAAGGAAAAATAGCGACTTTATCCAGACTGCCTCGTGTCACAGTTATATTACGAGCTCTTGTCATTATTGTTCTACATTCCTTTTCTACGCATCACATCGCAAAAAAAATTATTGAGCGAGTCTCTTCGATTTCTTTGCCAAATTGTCCTGCCTTTTTTGCCCTCCCTTTTTGAATCTTCCGTTCTGTCATCATTATTTAGCTCGATATGTAACATATAGTACATGTAAAGGGGGAAAAAGCTCTCGAATGGGACTGAATGTCCTCGATTAAAGGATGTGATCAGTATCTCTCGCTTCATCCTACTCTGATGTATTTACATCTATCGCTCGCATTCAGTACGTTTCAATAACGTTGCAATTGATTTAAAGGGTCTCGGCGTGCATAAAAATCTTATAATTACGTTTTGCTTAAAAAAAAAAATTAATAAAATTTCTAGATAACTCGGATGTTAATATCACAATTTTATTATCTCACAATAATTTCGTACAGTTTAAACAGCAATTTTAAAAAACTCCTTCCTTACGAAATCAATCCAATAAATCACATGTTCGTTTGAAAGTGATGATACTCAGGACATGTTGCATGCGTGTAATTCTTAATTCCGTTCGGTTAATTTGGAGAAAATTGCGAGATATCACGCGATCGCGCGCCTGTGTTTTAAACTGACTGGCCGGTCAAATGTCAACTTCAATCGTTCGAGAAAAGGTACCCATGTGTGTTTGGAATTTTAGATTCATCATTTTCGTGAAATCGAGGCTATTCGATCGATTCATCATTGTAATGTAGGTATATTCGAATTAGCAAATATACGAAGTAACGAGCCTAATATGATCGATAGCGTCGCTATTTTGCATTCGCGGTGGAAAATTGTTTGGTAAATGCGGGAGAGCATTAAGGTCATGACTGTCCGAATCCGTGTCCTATGATTAGGAAATCGAAAATTATACGTTTTATGTGTCGCGTAATGTCGACTTCATCCGGGAACTTGGACTTTCACGGGAACGAAAAAAGTTACAACGGTTAATTAACGTGCTCGGAACTGCTTTCTGGGCTTATTGACGAGTCCGCGCGATATTTATACGTTGATGTAACCGTGCCGTGCCGACTAATGAGATGAAATGTGATCGCCTTTCTCTCGTTAAACGCTCCGGTAAAATAAAATCACGTATACACCGTCACGGTAATGTCGATACTGTGATAAATGATGGCATGATCAGTTCTCGCGAGCCACGCTACGAGACGGACACCAACGTCTCTAATATGTTCGCCTGCATTCTTGTACGGCGAATTTATCTCCTATTATGTAATTCTTCCTCCGCGTTGCAATATCGAGTATGTACAGTTATAAGTAAGTATATTATTTACGTCACGAGAGAGAACATATACGTACCGAGGAACGCGTCGCGAATGTTTGAAATTGCTGAGATATTTATACGTGCCTACTTTCAGCAGTATTGCAAAAACGTAAAACTATATATAGAAGTATGTTTTATTACACGAAACATTAAAATAACGAATATAATATTTTCTAACAAGTCAAAGCTTTAATGCAATTTCATATAAATTTTAAATATATCTTGTTAAAAAAGCAAAAAGTAGAAAAAGAGTAAAAAATCTTATAACTTAAAGATGTAAGAATTTTTAAAATATTTTACACGTCAAATGTAACGTTTCAAGATATTCGAAGATGAAATTCATTCGATTTTCATCTTTTCTTTATGTCTAGAACAACGCATAAATTCCACATTAAGCCGACCCCATCTTATTCACGCGCGGACGATTAAGCAACAAGCCCTCAACTCTTTCTAGCAGCCAAGGCGCAACAATGGTGCCGATTTCTCGAATATCCAAAACCTCTTTTAGTCGAAAGGTTCCGTCACAAATGCTACTCTCTCGAGCATAAGGACGAAGAAAGGGGTCTAGTCGAGGTACCGTTGCGCACAATCAAATGTAAGGGGAGAATACGACGGAGCATCGCCTTTGCATTTTCAAGAATAAAGCTATTGGAATCGATCGATCCACTTGGTTGATTATTGGCATTGTGATCTCTTTCAGAAGCGCACTCGTTCAAGATATGGTAAGGATGGAGGAGGAGGAGGAGGAGGAGGAGGGGAAGGAAAAGCATTAAAGAGATTTTTAGATTTATTATCATATTTATTATTAGCATTATCAATTATTATCATTATCGATATTTTTTATAAAAATTTTTTATACACCTTCCACTATAAATAATTATATAATTATATACACCCTCCATTATAAATAATTATATAACTAACAATATAAAATATATTTGGGCTATGAATTGGATTTATTTGCAATTTTTTGAATAAGGTATAGATGATGTTATGTGTAAAACGCGATTTACTAATAAACGCAAGATGCGGGTTTGTTCACCCTTTGGGGATACCTTTAGCATCATCTTAGGCATCGCACTGCTTAGCATATTTGCCTCAAAGCAAACGTCCGTGGCATCCTCCCCGATGGAATGCCAAAGGTCAGCCCAAAATTTAATAAGTAAATTACTTAACGGGACGCAGCGAGAAAACGAAGGATCGCATGGGTGGTTGAGGAGGGTTAGTTTATTTCACAGATATAATGTAATTTTGCGAAATTGTCAAATTTGCGCAAAAATGTTACCTTTATGAGGTACAGAATAGTATCATAAAATCGTAATCAATTAAAATTTTCATATTAATACTAAAAGCTAATTGTTTCATTGCTATTGTTATATGAAATAGCCATGATAATTGCAAATTGCATTACTGCTATCAAACAAGTTTATGAATTTCTGAAACTGATATTACCGCATTTTAATTACATTATTATATCATTATTTAACAACTGCAAGACGCAATACACATTCAATCTCACTAAACATAAATCAATTTTGTCATAATGGATAAGCTTATTGGAAAAAATATGAAATTAAACTTCATGAGAACAAAAAAAAAAGGAAAGAAAAAAGAAAATGGAGAATAGTTACTACTAGTTGCTGCTCGCAAACAAACGCGCGGATTTGCATCACAGTGATTGCATCACTATTTACATGTAATTACGGATTGCTCATTAATCGAATAATCATATGACGGATCTAATCAAATCAATGATTCTAATGAAACGCTATTATATAGGACAGATCGGATCGAGTAGTGATCTGACTACGTGCGGTGATATATTATAGCCGATGCGGCGACGATTATATGCAGGACGGAAATTTCACCAGCCAAATTGTCGGTTGCTCTATGCCGGTCTTATCAGCATTAACGACACGGGGACACTTGGAGCAACCCGCGGGATGACGGAGACGCGCAGACGCGGGACGGGAGAGATGCGTTTAATATCCAAAACGCTCAAGTTTCCTAACTATGGCGAACTATGCGAAGACACCGGGTATGTAGTTTCCGGAGAACTGGCTGGGGCTTAAGACTTCGTGTCCCATGAATAAACCCTCCCGCTTCGGAGTGCCTCCGAGCGGATCCGAAAGTCACGTCTTATGCGACGGGCATGGAGTAACCGTGGATCCTCGCATTCCCCGTCGTTAAACCTGCTGGATTTCCCGCGATAAACCGCGCGTGCTATTTATCGTCGCCTATCTATCGCAAGAGTCGCGTTTATCTGCACGGTTTCATCGGTTTCTACGACTTCATTCCATTTCGACAATCTTGACAAAGCGAGCTCTGCAAGACGCTTGTATGTATAAGACGAATAATTAAGATAATCGTCGACTAGATTAAAAATAATATCTTTTCTATAATTGCTTGCAATAATTGCACAGAACAAAATTCCTTCTGGCACTGTTCATAAATTTGTAAATAATTTTATTGAATGTTTCATCACATATGATATTAACGAATACAACACTGTATGTATAAATATGTTGTATTTGAATAATCAAAAATAATTTACGTTATTATTATTATTATAATTTCTTTTTGTATTAGGAGAAAAACGTATCTCCATTAATCTAAAAAGACGGTTAATTTCAATACAAAAATATATAAATACTAATTCACCTCAGACATCATAAATTATTCAGAATATTTATACAGTACTTCGAAAGGTTTTAGTTTCAGTCGCAATTAAATAACTGATTTATTATACATGTAATGAACTAATTTACGAAGTATTGAAACATTTTATGTAAATTCATGTATGCGCATCTAAATCCGGATAATATATACATGCGTGCATTACGAGCTAATTGCTTGTGACATAATCTCTTAACCATGTCTTTTAAAATTGTTAATTATTTCCTTTTTTTCTTTTATCGCGATTGCTACTCCATTATTAATGATTACAGATTTTTAAAATATTTTTTTTTTATAATCTGAATGATATTCTTCAGTCATGCCGATTAATTATTATTGATAAATTCATGCATTAAAGAATTATGATACATGATAATGACTGTCAAGAACTCACTCAGTTTTATTCCAATCTTTAAAATGTATTAAGTAAAATTCTCGATTATGCAGTTAATGCACATTTTTCAAAGTCAATATATGTACAGTGATTTAATAATGTTATATTAATTTCCTTATACAGAAAATAATACAAAAAGGGTCATTAATAATTAGAAAATTGTAATTCCCGCACTTGATTCAATATTGTAGGAAATCGAAAGCAAGACATTGTGAGATTTCATTAAAATTAGAGATATCCACCCTTCCTAGAAGAATGCTCGTCGGCATAGAAAGAAATAGCATCAGGAGGGTACGATGTTTGAGATAATCGATAACATAGTTTTGATCGCGGATGGATAAAAAGTTTTCCGACCTTTTATATATTGCAACCAAATATTATTGAGTTACTTTCTGCACTATTGGAAAGTATATTAATTATAATTTGTTTTTCATCAGTTTCGATAGAACAATTTGTTTTATCTTCATAATTTTTATCATTAAATATCTCAGCAATATAAAATTTATAAATGAAAAATCTGTTGAAGTTTAATTTAATTTAATATTGAACAATTTAATATTGAAATTAACATTATCACTTAATATTATTATTTAATATTAAATTTGGGATAATATTTTTTCATTTATATTTGCATGTTTAAAAATCAATTTACAAAAATATAATTTATTTTTAATCATTTAAATTTTAGAAGTCTTCTTAGTTTTAGTGTAAAATTGACATTAAGAAAAAATTTAAATTGATAACATCCGTGTATAAAGTTCTTGTTAGTTCTTATATACGACAACTTGTTCGACAGTAGTTCAGTCGACGTGCAAATTACGGTAGCAATATACACGGTATCGTATGCACGTCCCTTAATCATACGGCTAGAAAATAATCATGGTCTTCGATAAAACGCCGACACGGCAACTCGAGTCCCTGCATATGGCGTGGACAGATGCTCTCCCTGCGACAAACCGCCGTGCTCTTCTGCACTAAAATTCGAGGTGTGCGAAACGAACGACTTGTGTAAAAACGCATTCGTCGCACACGTGTCGAATTTCGTCGAACGTTATTTCCTTCGCGTTACACGACACCTTTGGAAATCGGCCAAATGTAATCCGCATAGAAATGACGGCAGTAGCCTGTGTTGACGTGGTAATTAGGGTGATGTTTTCGTGAATGCACCGAGTGTGCGCAAGGTGGACCACAATTACTATTCTTATAATAAATATTAAGGCTTCAAGAGAAAGAAAGAGAGAAGCCAATCCAACATCTGCATGATATTACGGAGGATATAACATAATGCGAGCAAACTGTATATTAAATCGAACGTGTAATTACTTAGGAAATTTTTACTAACATTAAACAATGCTGCTGTATTCTCATTATTTCAAGTTTATTTATATTCCAAAAAATTGAGAGGAGTATAATTATACATAACTTCTAAATGTATCTCACGTATAGAATCATTTCTTAATGTCTAATATAAAATCACATTAGTATTTATATTTCTTTAAAAAAAGACAAGTATTTGGCTTTTCAGAAAAAAATTATATTAAAAAGAATTTTGCCTGTTTATTCTCAATATTTTTTTCACATGAATATAATCTCTGAAAGCGTGAAAATTATTTAGAAAACGTATTACAAAATAAAAAAATGCTATTATATAATACAAAAAAAAAAAAAAAAGCAAAATTAATGTTTTATTGATGCACGATAACTGCAAAAAATAATAAAAGGGCTTTTGCAAAATTTATGAGAAGCGTGAAAAATTCTGATATCAAAGACATCTCTGAAGGACGGGACGTTTGCCTGACACGTTACTCGTCCAGGTAGGGCGCGCATTACACGCAGCAGGCGATTCCGCACCGTGGCAAATGCAAATGTCGCGCGCGGCAACGGAGCCACGAGGTCGTCCACGTCCGGCCGCGCTCGCGAGAGGATCAATGATCGCAATCACCGATATCACGGGACGACTTATTGGCCGCGATCCGTCTAATAGATCGATACCATCCGTTATTACGTCCGACTCGAAGACGGTGCGCGCGGCGGCGTCTTTTACAAATAACACGCCGGACGGATGGTACGCTAATGAGGTATCCGAGGGACGCACGTGACCGGATCTCTGCCAGTTTTCATTTCCCTACGATGAATACTGACTTACATCGCCGCGATTTCCACGCTTCCGAGTACGCGCGCATTGAATATCCTGCTGGCGGTCCAGAAAAGATCGCTCCATCTGAGATTATATGCGTTAAAGACGCGAGCTTTTGTTTCGATTAATGATAGGCTGTGATTAATCTTTGGTAAAATTGACGGTTAAGAATTGAAATTATGCAAAAAAATAAATATATGTATAAAAGAATTATGAATTTGTCAATACGATGTGACAAACAAATGTCAATACGATGTGACAAAATCAAAACTTTTATCTTTCTAAATGGAATTCTTCTGGAACATATTTTGATATAAGAGAAAAATAACGATGATAATAAATAAAATTACAAAATTAATTTACGTTTATCTAGAAAAATTAATTTTAATTTCCATCTTTATGTACGATAAATTGAGGTCTATTTTTCACTTCGTGTAATTCTTCTTTTTTTGAATTAAATATATCGACGTTATAGATTTAATAACGTTAGATAAATTTGTCTAGAACCGTAAGCCAAATATTATTAAATTTAGCGCGGTGATCGTTATTTTAATTAACAGCATTGGATATTATACGAAAATATACCACGATCGTAATGTTAAGTTTAATGAGGTACACAAAAAAATCCGAGTTTTTTATTACGTGCATTTAATATACATATACATTGAGTTACTTCCACGAATAATTACTATACAAGATATATATTAATATTTATGATTAATAAATATGATAATAGGATATTTTTACAAAATATATATTAAAGTTGATAATAAAAAATTGATAATTACAAATGCGTGGTAAAATTTTTTCCATCTACTTTTTGATTCTTTATTACCATCAGAAAATTTTGTTAATTTCTAATTAACAACATGATATCTTATTTCTTGATTTTTGCACGAAGAAATGTTTTTGGAAATTTTTTGGAAATAAAAAAAAATCAAGTTTCATCCAACTGATATAGATTTAATATAGAATCATTGATATAGATTTAATCTTAGATTCAAGAAACAAGCAAAACACGTTCATAGCTACATAATCGTGAGATTAATAAAAGGCGAAACTATCGATCAATCTAGCGATCGTAATCCTTGAACTATGAAACAATGAAAAAGATATATCAAGTATGTGCAAAAACTTAACTTCTCGAATGTTCAATGACGTAGTGCATGACACTGACATTTGATCTGAAGAGTGTGTAAAATTGATTATATATATATATATTGCGTGAGCTGCTGAACCAACAGTTTCAGAGTCAAAGGGTTAAGGAATGTAAGATTCATATGCGAATCGGTCAAGTATATTATTCGGCTGTACAATTTTTTTACAGTCAATACGACTATATTTTACAATAGAGTTATATATGACTGTTTTTAATCTTGCAGAGCATGTATCATTAAATGTCATTTGCACCGATTTTAATTTGAATATAACCGCGAAATACCGCGTCATCGTTTCATTCGTACTTTTTAATCTTACACGAATGATATTTTTTATAAATCAATATGTACTAAATGTTAGCAATTATTTCTTTATAATTGTATGTCACGCAACTTTTCTCTTTATAACTTTATATTTTTTTAAATGTCTTTTTTTTAATATAAAAATGCTTTTTTTATTCCTCTAAATTGCATTGTAATGCATCAGATATATAGCTATCTACCTCAACGATGAGATAGAAACATCATAATTGTACGAATCCGATTCTTCCATGACCTTTTATTATGTTAGTGTATTGTAGGAAAAGAAAAACTATCCAGAAAAATATTTAAAACACTTACCACGTGAAGCTCGGCGTCTCTCCTGAGATCGCCGCTCCTTTGACCCGCGGTGACGGCAGCGCTCAGGTGATTGTAGTGGTGCTGGTGCAACGTGTTGAGCGTTTGCGTATAAGGATCGCTGACGAGGTAATCCAGGTGTTGCGGTTGGCCAAGACCGGGATGCTGGGGGCTAGCGGGCGCGTGATGGTGCGAGGGAAACGGGGGTGGAAAGTAAGGGGGTTGGAAGTCGGAGGCGGTCGGCAGAGAGGCGCCTCCGTGGTGGGGCATGCCACCCCCGTTTCCGTTTCCCCGATGTCCATGGTGATGGGCACCGGAATAGGGCGACGAATTCCCGCCGCCCAGTGAGGAGATGCCCCCATGACCAGTCAGACGGTCCTGTGCAAACACATAAAACAGTACATGTAATTATTATTTAATATTAGAGAATATAAACATTAATATTTCTCGAAGATATTATATATATAGGGTGTTCCAAGTCATCAATGAAACTTTAGAGTCTTATAGGAAATTGAATTTGGAAAAAAAAGTTCCTATAGACATAAGTCTGGAAAGGCTTCGTTAAAAAATTATAGCTAATAAACTTTCTGTAAGTAATCAGTTACGATCCAAATTTAATAAAAACATTTTTATGTTTGCGTTTGCAATGTTTACACTACGGACAGTGTTTACACAAAGCCATCAAAGGGGGATTTTTTCAAGTTTTTGCTTTTTTCTTTGTTTTGCAATTATTTTCTTTTGAACGTCTTGCCAGAATTAAATGAAATTGATGTAAAATTTAATTTGTTATTTAATTACCGATCAGAGATTTATTTCGTTACTTTTTTCAAATGAATAAAGAGTTTTTAAGTTATTTTTAAAAATCATCAAAAAACGTGATTTTTTGAAATTTATTAGCTATAACTTTTTAACGAAGCGTTTCCGAATCTATATTTATAGGAACTTTTATGTTCAAATTTCAATAGAAACACCCTGTATAATTATATTTTCTCTCAATTGACATAGAATATTTTTTAGAGAATGTAAAACTAGTTTTCGATAAGAATTTCTCATTTACTGCTGAAAGACCGAAAAATAAGTTTAAGTTATTCTTGTTTATTGGTATTAAAATATATATAAATTGTAATATCGTATTAAATTTTGCTACTAGAAAAGCATGAAAGATTAATCAATTAGTTTCGTTGAAACAAGAAAATGAATCTCCTTGCATTTACAAGACTTACATACAGTCGCCTGTGAAGGATTCACTTCTCATGGCGGTAATTACAGACTATTTACATCGCACATCTAATCGATCTCGGATAAGAGATACGTCACGCACGTTGCATCCAATGCGAAAGGCTTAAGCATCGCGCGTTAGTTAGAGCAAACCAAAATTACATAGTAACTGACGGAAATTTCCTCTATCAATTACATCTACACGTAAATCTTAAAATCCTTTTTAGAAAATCTGTTTGAAAATTTTTAGACAACTTTTTTTAGATTATTATCTTGACTTTTGTTATAGCATAAACTGCATAAAAACTATACTACTCAAATTTACAAATTTTATGTCTACGATTAATTTATTGACTTCTTTGCCCAATCGAGGCACATTTAAAATAAAAAAAAAAAAAAACATTGAAAGTCCAAATAATAAGATCCACATATACGCTTAAAATAATAGTTATCAAAATTATTAATATACTTGTTATTAATATATAATGCATCACTATTATTCTATTAATAACATCATAGAATTAATAATAATAATAATTGTAATAAAAATTGCAATTTTAAAATATAATTAATCGCAACTGTATCTATTGCATTTAGAAATCGTCCTAATCGTCATAATTTAAATAATACCAGCGGAGCAAAATAGTTTCAAAATTTAACAGATAATTTGAGGACACCGAGTATTATACAGATTGACAAAAAGAGGTGAATGTGCGTGCGCAAAAACTATGTAAATTTTATAATAATTGGCGTGTGATAGTTTGCGCAAATAGTTTACAGGTAAAATGTAAATGCGAGAAATATAATCTCCAAGTCTCCGATAGATATGGAGGTCCCTGTAACTGATGACTCGAATAAATATAAAGGATAAATCTCTCAAAACTGAAAGGTTCTTGCGGCAATTTATATATTTGCCTCGATTATCCTCGATTAATATTGATACTTTTCTAATAACCTTTGGTTAATATCAAAGTTCTCTATGAAATAGAGAGAAAACTAAATATACAAATAATTTAACAACCGATGCCTTTTCCTTAAGTAAGAGAGTTACATTTTGCTCTTTGTCATATTCTAATTATGTTTTTATAATGTGATGATAAATTGATAAAGCAATCCAAAGGTATCAAAGATCACATCTAATTCATAAAAATAGATCATTTTATTTTATAAATAATATTAATAATATCAATAAATTTATCTAGATTTTTTCACACAGTTTTTACGACATATATTTGATTAAAATAATATTTTTGCAGTTATAATTTACAAATATAAATTGTATAAATTAATATTATATATTTTTGAAAACTTTTACTATTATAAAGCATTTTATTTTTCTGTTGTATAAATCAAATCTTCAAAATACTAGAAAAAAAAAAGTTTTCGAATACGCAAATGCTTGATGGAAAAATTTGTTTAATGATCTATCTGTGGAAAATCATATACTGAGAATTTGATAATATCTTTCCGTAATTATAAGTTTCGCATTGTAATATCCGTAAATCTCGATCTACCGGGTCCATCGATATTTTCTCGCATGTCTAGTTCGGCCCGCGTAATCTCGCGATGCGAGTTCTCGATTGCACGGTATTACATACTCGGTATTACATACATAGATAATATCACCCGGGGATATTATGTATCTCGGGTATATCGGAAAGAGACGTCGTTCTTGCCGCATCGCATTGAGTCCGGCGTATCGCATTAGGCCTCGTTCATCGCGATACGATCTCGATACGTCTCTATAATCCGCGAAAGGGCCAATCGCTAGTTTTCCTTTACGATGTTATGCCCTTATGCATCTGCATATCCGAGAAGGCGTATGCGGCGCTGAGCGCATCGAATTCCTTCAAATTTGTTAGGAACGAGCAGGGGGCACAAGCGTGCCTTCCGTAGAGAATTGAATTCTTCGGGAATGATGGAACACGAAGATACGCGCGCATCTCTATCTTTCCCGTAATTGACCTTTAAATATCGCCGCACAACGAACGCTCGCCGTAGGGCCTACCGTGATATAAGTGCGATTAATCTTTAAAAATGCTGATTTTTTTGCTAATTTTATTTTGCTCGCGGTTATACCGATAAAAGATAAGAAACAAAGTTATTCACGAAGGTACTCAAATTGTTTAACATGTCTTATTGATTCGTTTATGTATGATTGTGTAAAAAATATTAAATTGTACATATAAAGATATATTCCAGGACTTTATATTGCTCATGCATATATATATATATATATATATATATATATATATATATATATATATATGGGAAACAAATATGTAGTTTTTTAAAACTGACCAATCACTATTGCTCTAAAAAATGGAATGACTGTGATTGGCCGATTTTAGAATTACGGATGCTATTAAACCCCTTTAAGGATGACGTATAAACGTTCGACACTATTTAAATTTCACTATATGAATCAGAGCTCGAAGTATTAATAGAAGTTGTATGCTTGATGTAAATTAGAATTTGTATAAAGTAAAATTTATCAGTGCTATTCCTCAGTTAAAATGTATATCACCGTTCGACACTAATTTTCACCATATGAATCAGAGCTCGTATTACTAATAGAAGTAATATGCCCAATGTAGATTAAAATCTGTATGAAATAAGACTTATCGGTGATATTATTCAGTTCCTGAAATTGTGCTTTCGAAAATTAATACAACTTGAAATGTCGAAAACATATCGAAAATTTGTGTCAAGATATCAAAGTATTACAAAATGTATTTTTATTATATATAAAGGAACTTGCTGAAAAATGCGAGAAATTGTAATTTTGAGTGAACATTCTTTGTATCTAAATTGCTCCGTGCGATTTTTACATCGAAAATAAGTGCTCGCAATTGGCACGTTGTTTTTAAACAGGAAATTACAATAAATAATAAACTATTAAATATAATATAATTCAGATTTGATCTTTTAAAGATATGTGTTATATATGTGTGCTTATATATGTTAAAAAGTTTGAAGATATAAATTATAACGCATCGTAGAGATTCATCGAGAAAGAAAAGATTATTTGAACATCACAAGTACATAGCATGTGAATACATACGATTAAAGATAGGAAAGGAAAGTCGAAAGTCGAAAAGGCGTATTTTAAATATCGCGTATTTGTTTTGTACTCATTGCTCGCTTGAAGCAATCAAGCATGTTGAATCATTGCTAAATGACGTTTTCTGACGCCTACAAACTAGCACGCTGTAACTTGCGCTCTCAGGCTCATTGCCAAATAAACTGATATCAATCGTAATAGTGTTACGCGAGAACGAGGAGGAGAAATCGTTGACGTATGAGCACATGACATGGAAATTCTATATGACGATATCGGTAACGTGGGCGCGCCGAACAATTCGCAAAAGCGGCAGCCTCTTTCGCAAAGAGCGCTGCTGAGCCGAACTTTCATGCTGAGATCACCGTTGATAAGATTGGAGAAAGTATGTTCCCCGTTACTACACACGCATACAATTAATAGCCCATAACACATATCTGTGGTGAAATAATTCTATTAATTGTGAATAATTTCGAAATTTTTAATTAGAAAAATAAATCAAGGATATATGCGTCATGGACATATTTTCATCGGCGATTTTAACAATTATTAGATAATTTAAGCTTAGCGGTAAATAATTTCATAGACAAATAAACTAGGAATATGTCACATTTTCATCAGCAGTTTTAACGATTATTCCGTCGGCACGAATATCTTGAATATGATCAGGAGAGGACTCTTTATAGCATTAGTTGTGTCAAATATAACGGTTCCAAAAACGTTATAAACTTAATAATACAAATGTTCTCATGTACGAATATAAAATTCTCGACGATTTCATCATACTCCGCGTTCGTTAAATCGAAGTTTAATATTTTTTTTTTAATTCAAATAAAAATAAATTTGTATTCGTTAGCGAATTTAATAAAATTTATTCGAGAAGTGCACATCTCATTAAATTATATATGTATTTCAAGTATTAGAAATAAACGATCGCGGCTAAATCTAAAAAGATCTTTCGATCTTTCGTCAAATTATCGATCGTTGGCTTATAATTTAAAAACATACTTGCGAATAACTGTAATCACTTGTATCGAAGCAATACAGTATAATTATAGTTGTGCAAATTTTTTGTTAAAGTAAAGAGACGTAAAAATACGCATTGTGTTTCGAGGAAATAAACCGCTCGTTCTTCTAGAAAAATGAGTAAAAGTGAATTGGAGACAAAGTAATTTGTGTGTAATATATAAATCATTTTATATACGCGGCAGACAAGCACTTTGTAAAAAAATAACGTAAAGTAAGTATGGGGAAAAAGAAATTAATAGCGAAATTAATGCCCCCGAGAAAGGGTGCACAATAATTACCGCTATCTTTGCATTAATATCAGTTAAAGTTTGACAGGGTACTCATTATCGTTGCGAATGCATGTGCAATTAAAAAATGCGTAACTGCCGTGTACGCACAGTCGCCGTAGTGAAGAGGTAATTGCCGCATATATTTACGCACTTTGACCCATATATTCGTGTAACAGCTACGTACAATTATCACGCGTGTACGGTTAACGCAACGCGGAATCCCTCGCGGATATAATACAAGTAATAACGGGGAGGAAAAACGCGCGTAAAAAAAAAAAAATCTTAATTCTCGCGCCTTTATTTCATGTGGAAAATTCGACGAGATTTCAAGATTAATTATAAAGTTGTAAAAAGGAAAAAGGGATTACACACTCCCCGTGTAATCGGGGAGTTTATTTCAAAGACAAAGAGGGTAGAGGTATTTTCACATGCAAGGGACACGAGATAAATTGGAGTACGTCGCACCTCGACCTCGATGACCGTGGTCATGTCAACGTGGGGCGCGTAGCAGAGCGTCAGCTTGTCGGCTGTCGGCGCCTCCGTGCGCGGCGGGAACATCCCTAGGATCTCCAGTTTGCCGGTTCAGGAACGTTAGCGGGTAGAATGCGCGCGAATGGCACTGTATTCCGAGAGGGATTCGCGTCACCCGAAAACCACTTCAAACACTCGGATTCCTCCTCTTCGCACACATGGCACAATCGCAAGTCGATGATTCTCGTCCGAATGTCTTAACGCATCCCGCGATACATCCGTTCCCTCGTCGGCTGTCGCATCCGCGTACCGAATACACTGTACACTACGCCGAGACGGGCACATTGAATCACGAAATTGCGACGAGAGACACTGTTCGCACACTGCGCTTCGCGTAATGAGACTACGTGACGGCTTCAAGCGTCGTTATAAAATCGAAAAAGCGATCATAGGAGGAAGCGATGGAAGACAAAAGTTAAGTATTATAGCAAAGATTATCGGTCAACTTTTATGGAATGTGTGTGAAGCTACACGTGATTCTACGCGCAAAACATTTAAAGCATGATTTCTATCTGTCAGAATGTTAAATAAAAAAAAATACGATTATTTATGCATTAAGAAAAGAAGAATGAGAAAAAAAAACGGAAGTAATATTTTAACGAAATCGGGACACGTAACATTTTCTTCATCGCGATCACGAATTAATCTGCCGTCAATTTTTCTCACAGACAAAATAAAAAGAAAAATTAATCGCTGCTCGTCGACTTTAAATATTCCTCCGAAGAGTATCTCCTTACGTCATTTCACATTCTCAGTTTCCGCTGAAAACCAAGCTAGTGATTCATCGGCACGTAATCCGTGAAAATCGGGGAAAACGATGAACGAGAGAGGTGGGAGCTCGCGCGCGCGTGACAGAAGAGGAGCGACAGGTTCGCGCGGTTTCTTCGCGGTCGGAACGGAACAGCTGATCGAGCGTCGTGTTGCGGCCGACCGACTGAGCGACGGCGGGGACCGTCGAGCGAAGCGTACGAAAGTGTACACCTAAGAGAGCCGTTTACTGGCCGCGGACGAAACGGGAGGTGTGCTACGGCGCGCTCTTACCGAGAGTTACTACTACCACTACCACCACCTACTGCGAACACCACCTTAGTATCCTGCCCTACCATCCGGCCGGGTGTCCCAGCGTCGACAAAGGAGCGACAGAGAGAAATAGAAGCGCTGGGACGCGCGAGGAGGAGGGAAGGTGATGTTGCGGAGAAAGAGAGAGCGAGAGAATCTCCCGTTTATGCACGCGAGGACCGAAATTTTGCCCCAGGGTACGCGCCACCACGTGGCAATAGACCTAGCACCGGCGTCCCCACCATCCGATGGACGATGGGACGTCCTACGATCGAGCGAATAGGAGTTGATATAGTCGGCGCGGTGCCGTACGACGTTCACCGAGTCGGCGAGCGCGCGTCTCGCGCCAACTCCTCGTGCTCGTCTCTACCTACATTAGGGATGTTTAGATAGGGGTGTGCTATACTGTCTCCTGTGTACTGAGCGCATCTTGGAATAATGGATTTTCGTGCCGTTCATAGTCAAGTTAATTTGACTGAATTAATATTATGACTGTAATGGCAGATTGTTTGAGATGAAGTATCTCACAATATTAATAAGATGAAATATCTCAAGCGTTATTTAATTATATACTATATATGTATTTTAATTTTCAATATTAAATATCAATACACAGTCTCTTGTATTAATATCTTCACAGAACAATATTTTTAAGAGTATAAAACATAATTAATTATGTTAAAATATATTTAATTGGAAAAACTATCGCGTATATTTATATTTAATATTAAATATATCTAAGGGGCACAAATTTTAATTATTAAATAAGTTAATTAAGTAATTAAATAAAAAATTGGAGTAAAAACGCGTTATTTAATTATATATTTTAATTTTCAATATTAAATATTAATATATAATCCCTCATATTAATATCTCCTCAGAATAATATTCTTAAGAGTACAATATATCTAATGAATTGTGAGCATGCCAATAGAAAAGAAATAACGAAATTTTTGGATAATGTTTACTGATTCGTCATCAGCCACTAGAAATTAAAGATGTTAAGATTCCGAGTCTTCAAATTTATCATGAATCATATTTGTTTGATTTTCGCATGCAAATATGAAATTATTTCATTAAATGATTCAGTAATAAATCATTCATTTATTTAATGCATGGCAATTATCAACTGCAACCAGATTGCATTTTACATTGCAACAACGAGAAAATTAGAATTACAAGAAACGTAGAATTATTTTTTGCTATTATTAAGAATTTATTGATTGAAAATGTTCTAAAGACAATGTGTGTGTGTGTGTGTGCAATCAAAAAGATATCTTATATCAGATAGTTGCATTATTTAAGATTGTCTCTCTATTTGCATATACATTGTGAAAATGTGTCATTTTCTCTCTCTCTCTCTCTCTTTCGTCAGAGCATATTCCCATTAATTCATGCTAACATTTCTTTCAGTTATTAAATCATCTTGTGCTAACAGTATTATGCCGTGCGAGAGATAAGAAACGTAAACCTTATCCGCATACAATCGTTGCAATTCGTTATCGTATAAACGTCATATTTGTTAACGCGCGGCGAGAGATAGAATTGGAGCGCGCTGCCAATACTACCGTTTATTAGATTCAAGATTAATGTTCACTGCCAAACGAATTATTTAAATTGATCGTGCGTAGAAAACGGTCGGCGTGGCCGACTTGGAAGCGTGCAAAAATGTTCCGTTGACGCTCATTCATAGATGTAACCGCGCGCAGCGAGAGGAAGAAAGAGGAAAAGAGACAGAGACAGAGAGAGAGAGAGAGAGAGATAGAGATAGAGAGAGAGAGAGAGAAGGAACGGGATAAAGAAAAAGGAAGAAACTTTCCACAGCGGTAGGAGTTACTATTAATTTGCAAGGTGAAAAAGGCCGTACGTGGGGATACAAGCCGTTGCTTGCGGGTCATCGACACTTTTGGGCGTAATTTATGCCGGTGTAAATTTTGCAACGTAATTACGGGGCGAAGAGCCATTCACGTTATGTTATACGCCGAAGTTAAACGTCCGATGAGCGCGTCGCGCTCATTCTACATAAAACCCGGATGCTCCTCCCTCGGAGGAAAAAATATCCGCGCGTACGCGGTCCTGATGTCTCGCTCCTTACTCAAGGCGCAACACCGATACATGAAGGATGTAATAGTCGATGCGGATTATGCATATTTCAGGGATACAGAGGGAGAGAATATGAGTGAAGATATTTCTCGCGGCTTTGTCGATAAATCGCTGTACGGATATATTGAAACGATCGTTTTGACTATGATAAATGATACTGGTAGTAATTATTTGTAAAGCGGGAAGATCGAGATCATTATAATTGCGATGATAAGTTCTCTTACGTTATCGATACGCTATAGAAGAAAATGTATCTTTACATTAATTACGATACACGTTCCGGAAACAGCCGCGCTGTGCCACGTTGCGTGAATCTTCCCGACTCTCGTCTCTTTTTTTTTTCATAATTGAAAGATAGAAACTCGATACCTCCACAGGTAGTTAATCACCGAGAGATCGTTGATGGGTACTCGATTTGACATACGCGCGCGCTCACGACCGCTCTCTATTAATCACGTCTTTCGTTTCGGCGACTAAAAAATCAGGAATATAAATCAGTAACGAAAAGAAACGCGCTCCTCTCTCTCTCTCTCTCTCTCTCTCAAGCGCGAAAAGTTGTAAATATATCGATAGACTGTCAGAGTACGAAGCCGCGATCGACCACAAATGTCATCCGATACAAAAATGTCTTCCTGGAGCACACGGAACCAGTTTATCCGCCGCGTGAGTCTCTGTAAGATCTTTTTTCCTTCTGAATTTTTTTCATTCTTCGACTTATGGATCCCGGATATCGAATAAGACGGACCAATAAATTAATACATCCGAATAAAATGTTTTTAGGAATCTCTTGAAGCTAAAAACATTATTCGAGATTTCTTTATCACGGCTCATTTGGCACATACGAACAGTCAAAAGCATCAGCTGAAATAATCACACGGTTATATCTCATATGTGAGATTTATGATGATTCAAATTAGCTTTGCTAACCGTTAATTCCACGTAAGAAAAATTTATATGATGCGTATACACATTACACTGAGTTCTCTCATCGGAAAATAAAAGATTCGCAGAAAGTAAAATATGCTGATGCATCGTTTTGTCGTTTTATATTAATCATCATATATATATATATATATATATATATATATATATATATATATATCTGTCTACACTGTATCGCTTATTATAAATTTATAGGTCATCGTGCGGTGTAGTTACACCGCTTTTGCGATTTTTCATCCCAGTTTTCGCCGATAACGATCGTGGATTTTATCCCGCTTCATCATACTTCACAAACTTTCGATAATCGCTCGCGCTTGAGGCCTTTCTCGAGAAAATCTCCACATGGGAGTGTTCGCGCATTTCTAATCGTACTTCTTTGAGGCAACAAAACTGCATTTCATAGAGATTTATGTCGCCGTAATTTTTATACCTTCACCCGACAGCTTTCCTTCCGTATCAGGAATTAATAGTGCAATTACTATGCATTTTAATCGAGAATCCGAGATTCCGTGACTCGCGCGCTTTCTGATAGTCCCGAGACTCTAGAAACACAACATTCCTGCGATAAGAAATTACTGAATACACAAAACAATACCATTTCATTATTAAGTAAAAAAAAAAAAGATTATATACAATATTTCCTTCTACATAATTCAAGATTAAAAATACCTCACGTAAAATTTTCAAAGTATATAAATTTCACGAGGAATCTTCCTTCCCCCTCCCTCCCACCATGACTAATTATTGTCAGAAAATGAAGTACATCGTACATGCGTCAAAGCGTTGATCGAGGAGAAGAGGGTCGAGATCGGAACTTCGACAACGATCGGCGATTGCGAGAATACGCACTCACGCGTGCAAGTATGAAAGACACGCGGGAGAGAAAAAGAAAAGGGGCAGGGAGGGAAGATGAAAAGAGAGAGAGAGAGAGAGAAAGAGCGAGCTCGTGGATGAACGTGGTAGGAGAGGGAAGTCGCTAAACGGCATTCCAAGCGGACCATCCAACGCCACCCAACGGTAACCAACGCATGACGCCCTTATCTTACCACACGTTACCGGGCTTTTCCTTGCGTCGTCTTTACCTCAGTTAACGGATCGTCTACGAGCGACGGAGGATGGTGTTGTGAAACTACCGCGCCGCCAAATTGTCGCTCGCTTTGACATCCTACTTTTATGGCGGATATAAACGAGTGGCACCTTGTAAATTTTATATCCTGTTGAAAGTATGAAATCTTTTTCTCGTGTGACTTTTTTTCTTCTCGCGGTAAACCGGAATTATCCGGATGTTTCTTGCTAAATAAAAGAAATAGACTCTTTAGTCTCTCTTAATAATGGTAAGGTGTGTGGTACTTAAAAAAATATATGTTTTGACAGTCAAATCAAAAGTATTACAATAGATAGTATTTATAATTGTCCACAGAATGTATCTATTATTAAATTGAATCGAAATGAAATGCAAATAATTAAATCTAATTAGCGTTATAATTATTTTTTCACATTACTGTTTCTGCAAAAAAAAAAACAGAGATGTGATGTTTATCATGATTAATGATTATTTAAATAAATAAATTAAGTAAACCCAAAATCATTGAAATATGTACAAATCTTTTATCGCAGAGAAATGCTTATTAATGAGTAATAATTATTATATATTTAAAATTCTTAATCAAATATGATAATTTTTCCACAAAACGATTTCGTAATTTTCCAGGCTCTAATTAGGATCATTTAGATAACATTATTATAAGAAAAATTATACTCTCTTCTCAATATTAATACTTGATTAGATTCCTTTTCGCAACTTTTATTTATCACAGTTACATTTTTTTGACAATTTCGAAAAAGTAAACTTTTCCTTGATGGGCCTTTTTCCTCGGGCTATCTGAAATTTTAACGCTTTTATTCTTATCAGTATTCGATTGCTAAAACTATGTAATTACAGGCATGTCCATCCGCAAAATTTTGCTCGTATAAGCCGAGCTTCGCGATCATTCGCGGCATTCAACAATGATATTCACCGTTAATTCGATGACGACGTTAATGGACGATGTTGCTCGCGTGTGTGTGTGTGTCTGTTTTTTTTCGCGGCACGAACACACGCGCGCGCATTAAACTCGCGTATATCCTACAGGCAGAAGATAGAGGCAGGAGTCCGGTCCAGAGGGTTCAAGCTAACGGGACTAAAGTCGATTGTGATTACACCTACATGTATGTGTGTCGCGCGCGCGCGCGCGATTACACGTGAGACACACGTGAGCGCGCGTCTCATCAATTCTGAAAAGAAATATTTGATCGGAAGAATTTTTAATATATATTTTTGTTAAATATTAAATATTGCAATCGCCAAATTTATCGAATATGACGCGCAAATAAAAAAATTGTTAAAGATAATCACTTGAAATTAATGTCTAAAAATTATAAAATATAATAAATTATATTTAATTACAATAATATTCAATTCAAGATAATCATCATTTTTCATTAAATATTTTAATTAATAAATAATGTCTTTTATAATCTTTTATATGCTTTTGCAATATTTTATGACATATATATAATTATAAAATATCGTTATCTATATATGACAAGCTTGTCAGCTTTGAGTTTGACATGATAAAATTATAAAGATATTTTAAAATGTAAATTCCTCAACGTTCTGACATTTAACAATTGACGTGAGCAAGAAGGATATTGTAACGCAACAACACATGTATTTCTTAGCATTTGTTATGTCGTGATGATTATCATGCCAGAAGTTATGCCAGCATATAGCGAGGCTTATCTTTATTATCCTAACACTAAAATCCACTAAATGATAATTGAATTATATAAAATAAATATGAATTATATAGAATAAAATTTGAATTATATTAAATATATATAAAATAATTATTTAATTTTTGTATCCAATTAAAGATATAAATAAAATATCATAATATTTATGAAATAATGTAAGAGTTTCTCGCAATTATTAAGACTACAGACTTTTCAAGTGCAGCTTTTAGATACTGTCCCTTTTTTCACGTAACATAGTACAATAATATTTCAACTAATGATGAGACACACACATATTTCATGATTGATATATATCTGACTCTATGCAATTCAAGTAAAGTTGCAATGTGCCTTGTCGTTACGTATTTTACAACAAAAAAGATATCAACGTTATAATACTCGCTATGAGTATTAACAAAAACAAGGGACCGCTATTATTTACAATTAAATAGACAGTAAGTCGGACGCGTAAGAGTCTAGTTTCTTCAATCAATTTTATCATTAATCTAGTATTGATTTGTAGAGGAGTTTTTTGACGGTGCTTTCGTCGGTAATATTCCTTAGCGATTTCTCAACCGCTAATTAGATCGTGTTATGTTAATGTATCGCACGCATACTTGTTTGACCTAGTGCGCGAAGAGAAAAAGAGAAGGAGAGAGAGAGAGAGAGAGAGAGAGAGAGAGAAAGTGTAGTCGTTTAGTCTATACGACGGTCACTGTCAGCATTGATGATTATTAAAGTAATTATCTTGAATAGCCACTAATAATCGATCACTGCCGATATTCGACGATGGAATAATTTCGGAATCTTTTCTTAATTTCGGATTAAATTAATTTTACAATCTTTTTATACGCTTCTTATATTTTTTAGTAGTATTAAAAAATTAGGATATATTTCTCATAGAAATTTTTGCCAATTATTTTACGCAATTTGAACTTCTCACTCGATTTTGCTATACATAATTTATTATGTTTGAAGAAAACTATTCTCTTAAAATAGTAATCAAAAACTAAACGTACAAGAATTTATATCCATAAATCTAAAATAGGGGGGAGGAGGGAGAATGAACGAATCTATAAATTTATTCCTCATGTTTTTTTTCGGATTATTTGCGCTTTGCGAGGTTCACGATGCAAAATGTAAACACGCACGTAAACACTGTACGCGTCCACCAAGTAACATGCGTTGCACACAGACTTGGTTTCGATCTGCAGAACATTGCAGCAATAGCCAGCCAGCCGAGTAAAGTCGTATAATCCGACCAGCATCAATTAGATCGTGTTATGCTAATATCGCCTATACGTACGTACCAGCGACCAATCATCTCACGATCCGTAGGCGGCCGGCTACCATAATCCGAAGTGGACGGCTGCTGTTAGGTAGACAGGGAGACAGAGACGAAGCGAGAGAGACAGGTGTGCACCGTGGTAGGTGGATCTGTTATGCGGCGAGGAACATTGTTACGAGGATTAGCGATTTGCCTTCCAACTGAATCCCTGTCAGATGCAGTTTGGACGATCTCGGGACTTTATCGCTACGCACAGGGAGAAGCCCGGATGTACTTTGATAAAGTTAACGCAGATATGTTTAAGTGTTAGCATATCCGTTAAATATTTGCATAAATTATATAATGTAATATTTCACGGCTGCCGCATGAATTATGAATGTGCAACTTGTAGTTAGATAATATATGAAACAAACAAGACTGATAGAAATTTTATTTTTTACCCAAAATTGTTTCTTGTTATAATAATTTTTAAATTACGTCATTATCGATATTCTACTTTTTATCTAAAATTATCTCATATTATAATAATTGTGAAATAATGTAATTATTAATATTGCTTTATTTAATAATCATCGAAAACGTTAAACATGTTAATATTCATAGTTAAAAATAATTCTCTATTACTTACACACATTTATTATAAAATTATCATTAATTATCAAAATTTCATTAAATTAATTCACTTTTTGATAAATTAAATACTTTGCATACAAGCTTGCAAGATAATTTTATGCCAAATCAAGAAAGATTCAAGACTCGCTTATAAACGAATAATGATTCTAATAACTGTGATACCAAAAAAATCATGGATGATTCTGATGATCCTATTCGTTCCTAAAAAGTAATTTCAAGTCTATATATATATATATATATATATATATATATATATATATATATAAAATGATTGAAAAGCTTTTCGCGTCTAAACTTTTTCGAAATACTTTCGCCAAAGTCGATCTCGACTGCACTGCCATCGGCGATCATCAGAACATCGACAGCGAGAGAATAACATTTGCGTTCGCGTCAAGATGTGAAGATACTCGTCAAGATAATCGAAAGAATAGGAAGAACGGGACGAGCGAAAGTTCATGGCTGGCACTTTTTCTTCTAATCGTGATAACGTTCGCTTGTGCACGAATATACCGTTGCACTAACTGTCTAGTACAATCTACAATGCAAGCTCATATTAAAACGCGCACTGCCGACAAACATTCAGCGCGAGAGATTAATCGCATACGCTGATAATTAATTCATCCACGCTATTTATTAATTATTGCATGAAGAATTAATTAAACGTTTTTATGACTTGAGAGATTTTTGTTACATCGACAGCTATGATCGATACCTCATTAATATAATGATCTGCGGAGTGAAACCTCGCGAGCCGCACCGTGTACATTTCCGCGATATCGCTTATTACGTTAGATAAATGAATGGAGATATTTAAAAAATATATTGGAGCGAAAAGAATTGCGGAAAACACAGAATTACGTTGCAGGAATCAAGGACGCGTAAGGAACTGCGTATTAACAAAGCATGCCAATAAAAAGTGATCGCGCTCCAATATATTATCTCGCTCGAGTATACATTTCGTGCCTGACTTGTATCCGTAATTCACGCGTCTTACCGTCCTGCATCGATAACAGCACGCGTATATCGATATAGTTTGTAGATAACAACATACGGTATATCTTAGACAATCATTAACATATCTTAATTCGAAATGATGTTAAGGAAATTCCTTTGCTGGCCATTACTTTATCACGATGCATATTTATTCTCGAAACAGAAAAAATAAAATAATATGTTAACACACGTTACAAAACACGCTATCTTCTTTAACAAAAAAAAAATATGACAGCAATAAGATTTCGTCACAATAGAAGTTTGTGGATTTCGTATCATTGCTTGTTGTTTGTCACATTGACAATTGAATCGCTCCACAATGCACATATGCAGCGCAGAGATATTTGTTGAACAACTTGCTGAATAATTTATAGATCAAATCAATTGATCGAGCACGCACGTATCGTTCAATCGTTCCAATAAATAAGATTGTCTTTGAACCCGCATGATTATCTCGATTACGAAGGCATATATATGTAATACATTGTTTTCTAATATATATATATATATATATATATATATATATATATATATATATAAACTAAAGTTATAATTATTTAAGAAAAGAAGAAAAAGCAATAAAAATTCAGAAAACCTTAAAATTCTAAAAAATTTTTTGTTTTGCATTTTTCCATAAAAATCTAAAACATTTGAAAGTATATAATATGTTCTATGCTAAATTAACAATAATATATTGATTTAGTGTACAGAATTTATTGGCTTAGATCCTTTTCTAACAGCTTGCTTTCGTTATCTTATCTTTCTCTTTAATTTATGCCTATAAGGATATTTACGTCGATCCAATGGTTGCAGCGATTTTTCTTAAATTTCATATTCATATTTATATCAGTCGAATATTCCGTGAAACGCTATCGAATGTCCATCTTCGACTTTGTGATATGGACTACAGAATCGAGGAATGGTGAACGGTTATTGCTGATTATTCACGATATTGCGGAAGTGTAGCGAGAGGCGCGTATTGTTAAATCGAAGAAGGAAATCAGAAAATGCATCGACATTTCTTATTGCAGTCACGCTTGATTCCGTTCATGGAATCCCGTTTCGCCGATGAAAATTAAAATTTCTACATATATATAAGAATTAAAATACAAGAATACATGGGAATTTAAGATCACTATGAGATTGTATATTTGAGAGAAAGTAACCGTAATCTCTTACACGAGTAAGTTTTTAATTTCATTTTATTCGTGTCACTATAGATAATCAATTAATGACGCAACACATGTTCAGTGATATATGACTTCCAGACAAAAAAAAAAAGATAAAAATATAATTAATTCTACTCTATCAGAAAAGAATTTAGCTCAATAAATTATGAATGTTGTTTATGAATCAATGTAATATCTTGTCAACTTTACATAACATGCTTCCAAATACTTTAGAAAATTATGGTAATAATGAGACAAAAAATTTCTTAGTAATTTTAAATTTATATTATTCAAAAAAAAAAAAAAAACAAATGTAAATTTCTTTGAAAGTATGCGATTAAATTATTCAACGAATTAAATTGAAGCAAATCGCTCATGTTACAAATTGAATTCGATTTGTATTGAATTGAAGCGGAATCCGTACGCGAGCGTATTTCGCGAGTGTACGAAGCGCACGATCGCCAGTGTAGAATCACACGTGTTGTAGCGCCTCATCGAAGGCCTCGATCGATCGGTTTTGACTGAGAGAAACCGTACTGACTACGCCCGCCTACTCAAATCGGTAACAGGTTCCAACGCCCTGCATCATACAGCCGAGAGAGCAATATTTAATCATCCACGCACTGCGTATGTGTGTGTGCGTGCACGTGGATGCGACCCGTGACAGGACCCAGCCTCATGTTTAAATACATGCGGCGAAACATAGGCGCGCATGCAGCTTACCTACGTAACATGCCGACGGGTATAGGCCGACATGCGCAGGTGCTTTCCAAGTGCTCGCGGCGATACATAAAGTATCCGCGCGCCCAACGAGAGACAACCCTCGAAGGTGAAAGAGCACTTTTCGGAGCGAACATCGTGACGCATTACGCCTTCCGCATTACGAGATGACAAACGCGTTCTCGATTACGTTGTATGTCGCAGATCCGCGGGGAGGTCAAAAACCAGCGATCCCTCCTCTCCACTGATCATTCGAACGATCGCTATCGCAAACGTAAATAAAAAGTAAAACAAAAACACGCGTCTCTATGTGCTTGTTTATGATATAGTATAGATAGAATAGATGTTATATATAGGTATCATAAATATTACGTAAAATAATCCATGATTTTTCATAAGAGCTTTCGATCTTTGATGGGCAATCCCAAAGTCATGATATTCGGTTAAAAAAAAAATTTTAATTTAGAGTAAAAAAAAAAAACATACCCGTATCGATTGTAACGTAAATCGTATGCACTTTGCTCGTTGAATTTATGTGCGCGACGTGCATGCGTGTCCCGACATATATTGCACGGAGCTACTTAAATTCGCGTAACACGCCGACGTATGCGTTCCTATATAAGCGCAGGTGGCTTTCAGACGCTTGCAGCAACGCATAAAATATGTCAGCGAGGCACTCCCGAAGGTGAAAGAGCATTTTTCAGGACACAAAACCGAGACTTCCGTGTGAACGTGACACGCGTGTTCATACGACACGACAGCATTTTATACAACATGATTCGCTTTCATTCGCGGATTTTTTAATCGAGATATAGAGCTGCTGGTTTTGCCCCTCAAACCCTTCCGCAATCCTTCTCTCAAGCTCCCGAAAATTTTTTTAACGTCTTACTGTCACGTATCCATTCTTAAAAAAGGCATGTTAAGACACTTGAGAGCCTCGAAGGGTTGTCTCTTTTCCGCAGTACTAATTGATTCTCTCGCTGTTTATCAGTAGCTGTCAAAGATTGCATATTTTGACAAATCGTACAGCTTGAGAATTCATTGTTATAAAAATAATTTGTATAAATAGATTTCTTTTTTTCTACAGCGTCATCGGAGATTTTACGTTTCTTTTGGATATATTCAAGATTCTTTCAAGTAAATTTTAATATTGTTATAATATTTAATATTCAGAGTAGAATATTCTTTGTCTTATATTCTATTTTCAGTAATAGATCACTAACATTAAAAAAAAAAATTCATGAAAAATAAGAGACAGGAATCTTCGAGGAAAAGAAAGAGAGAGAGAGAGAGAGAAATTTTAGAATATCTTCAACTAAAGTATTATGTATGTCAGATAAGTGAACGACTTTTGGATTTAATGTGAAAAATATGAATATTATTAGATATAGAAAATTAAAATTTTTTTACGTGTGTCAAGTTTTACATGCGAATTATTTTCACATTTATTAATGAAAAGTAAGAAAAGATATAAATAAATATAAATATAAATTAAGAACTACAAAAATATGAATACATGATATTATATCAATATAAATTTAAAATAAATTGATTTGTATTATAAAATATTAGCTAATATAAAGTATGAAACGAGAGAGATATATAGTATATTAATGTATTTGCATACGATGTATAAAAAAATCAAATGTGGTACGATAAGTGGCGGGTGCGTAATGTTCTTTTGCATGCCAATTTCCAATGATCTTCTATACATGATTATTTTCTACAACTGTCATTTGTTAAAAGCGTCATCTTGTATCAAAATTAAGACATAATTAGATTCACATAATATTTCTGAGCTTGTACTTTCAATGCCTTTGTACCGGGCACACTTTCTCCCTATCTATATAATCTCTATCTCATTGCTGTTCTCTCTCTCTCTTCGTCGCTGTCTTGAAAAATATTGTCTTAACTGTCTGAGCGGTAATTTCGTAGACTCTCTCACGAGAGAACCCTTGCGATTTATAATTCATACTACACGAATCTCTATGAGTCATGTTTATACGCACACATCGGTAAGATCGTCGCGGTAGGATCCCAAAGTAGGACGCTAAAAGGTTAACGGTTATATCCGCGTGTATAGGTTGGACTATCGATAGTGTCGAATTGAGGGGATCCGCCTGAAACAATACCTGCCGTTCAAGGCTAATCGAACTGCGAATTGTAACGAAGCGAAACGACTTCAATTTCACGCATACAATGATTAACAGTAAATCGAAAGGTGAAATCGTATCGCCAAAAAAATCGTAGAAAGCTGCGTAGTACTGATATTAATTCAAGGAATTGATTCACAATTGCGAAGAAGATTATCCGATTATTAAAAACAGCTAATTGAGCTTCTAAATAAGCTTACGATTGAGTGATATAAAAAAGTGATTTTATTTCATCTCACATGTGTGAAATTATTCAAATCTAAGATTTATGATATTGAATTCAAATTAAATAAGATGGAATGGATTAAGTTAAATTTATTATCATCATTTATGAAGCATCTCGGATTTCATCGTAGCAACGAAAGTTATAATATAATGTTGTAAATAGAGAAAATCAAATATATGATATTTTCGCGATTATTGATCACATTTGGTTGAAAACAATATGTACATATATATATATATATATATATATATATATATATATATATATGATAAATAATATTTATTTATAAGAAAATAATAATTTTAAGTTATTATAACTGTCAAGTTATATCATATCATAAAATAATTGCACGATATTTAAGGGAATTAAAAAGAAAGTTACGATATAACACACATGTCATTTCAATAAAAAAGAAAATAAAAAATTTATCTGTACAATTTCTAATTTATAATGTTTGCAAGTTTATTTCGTCGGTCCCCCTTTCGTTCGCTCATTATTTGAACGCGTTGTCAAGCGCTCGTCTTTTCTTTGACGTCTCGCTACGCAAGTAATTTGGATCCAGAAAACTTAGTAATTACTATGTAAATCGGCCCCGCTTTATTAAGGTTGTAATGTATGCGTCTTATTTCGTGCTTGTTACCGCATACCATGCACACAAACACGTCCACCAAATTATTCTGTACGTGCGGGTATAATTTGCAAGTTATCGGGAGCGGTCGTTTCGGGATTATAATACAGTGACGGCGAATAAAGTTGACAGTTCGTCAAAAAAAAATTATCACCATTGCGTGATAACTAGGCGTATTATGAATGTGTGATGGAAGATTATCTCTAACGTAAAATAATTCTGACGCGAAAAAGATAACATCGTTTTTCTGCGACAGATTTCCGTTCTGATGGACTTTTCATCTCGCACACATACAAAAGGGAATACAAAAAGTTGAGTTTAATCTTTTACATATTTTAAAGTAACATGCTGTCAGATGCCTGCGAGCGTCAATCAGGTTACGCATACATTGGATAACCGAGCAATGATAACGCCACAAATTTTAATAAATTTGTAAATTGCATCGAACACAGAAATCTTAATTTGAAATCATTAATAATTATTACGAAAATTACTTTATAATCTTTTTATTAGCACGTTAACGGATTATTAAAAATATTTTCGATACTTCCATCATTTAGCATAAAAAGTTGCAATATTTTTTCATGATAGTATGATGATAGTGAGATAAAAATTGAGGAAACCGGAGCTCATTTATTTTCTACGGAATTCTACGGAATTTTTATATATCCTTCTTTCTCTAAATATATTTCATAAATTGTTTGCTATATTTAACAAAATGCTTTTTCCCGAGAGACATTTTAAACAACTTAAAATAGTAAAATTTAACGTCTTAAGTAAATACAAAGACAAGTGCAAGAAAAGAAAATAATCACTTTTAAATTTACTTTAAATGCTCTTACAATTCAAGAATAATGTAACAAATAGAAAATATTATTCATTTGTGACAAAAAACACAAGTCGCGTTGGTCATAAAAATAATGATTTCGCTATTTATACATAAAAACGCTGCACAATTTATGGCATACTTAAATGGCATTAATCTTATTATCCAACTTTAGCGAAGCTCTCACTTCCTCGTTAACGAGTGTCAGTCATTTTGTTGTCCTCGTTTCGCGTAGCGAGATGACGAAAAACCGTCACGAAATCCGGGCTCTAAGTCGCATTTCAAACAAGGATAAAATGCAAAGCGCACGGCAATAAAACGGCCACGAGCGGCATAACCCGTCGTTGCGGCTTGGCAAAGAAACGAAGGACTGCAAAAAGTTTTACGGCGACTTTTACCCCGCGTTTATTATCTCTCGCGTGCAACGCACGTATATACGCTCGGTCCAAGCTACGTTTAGTCAATATTCCCCGCGTAGATCGAGCGCGATCACTCGGCTGAAACGGCGGGATATTCTTTATGAACAACGACGATCGAGAGGGATTCAAGAATTATTCCCTAAAGATCACGCCAAGTTAAACAGGTAACCTTTCCTCGCGACCGTCCGTTAAGCGAAGCTCTCTTCTCTCTGAAAGACCATGGGACAAAAATCCAACTGCAATTTCAATGCACACGTCTCTCGCCTGTAACCGTTATTTCTGCACGAGCTAATGCGCGAAATAATCTTATTGGAAATTGATAGCGAGTTGATGCGCGATGCAAGCTTTTGCGATTAGTAGTCGGATTATTAGCTTTGCCCGTCTCGCGGCGAGTGAATTCATTTGATCTCTTGACTACCTCATATTTCTGCTTACAGATTTAAGTGGAACGGACATTCCGCCGCTCGCGATAAGAGCGTGGAAGTAATTTAAACGACAGATGCCGTATCGCGATATATTTCACGTTTCGTTAGTATCGCGGCTCTAGCTTGCCAAGCGGAACGAGATGCATCGTACGAAAATATATCGCCGGCTTCTTCTTCATTTATCTTTGCCGATTCTTCCACACGTAAATCATGGTATACCTAATTCCGTCCGTAGATCCTACTAGAGACTATAAGTGACACGCGCTGCATCACCGCGTATTTTACGTACGTTTAACTGATGCTGCGGTTGCGGACGGGATAGTCGCGGTCGCCGAAAGTGCTAGATGCTAGATGCAACGACGAGATGCAGAATGCAACCGAGTTCGTCGTAAATGAGGCACTATTATTGTATCAACGAGAGATCAAGTATTTCATACTCTCGCCACGCAATAGAAATATTTTAATGCCTTTACAAAACTCTTTTCGAAATCCATTCAGATATTCATTGTGTAATCAAAAATGAATAATTTGTATTTACATATACATTTCGTGACTTATTGTATTTCTTGTATTAGCTGTCAGAAGGAGTGAATCTATAATTGATTAAAAATACACAGCGATTAATATAATACATTTTTAAGAGCGAGAGAATGTCGGCTTAAATACACAATCGCTTTTATTCAATGGCAATATTTTTTTCTTAATTAAATGTTAAAAATGAACTGAAATTAATCTGAAACCTTGACAAATTTCTACAAAAAAAAAAAAAGAGATATTTTTAGAATACTTATAACGTAATGTCTAAAAGAGAAATAACAGGCTCGCTCAGTAATAGAAATCTTAATCTCAGCATCAATTTAACGCTACGTCCCCAATTTGGTCCGCATATTAAAACGACAGATTCTAAAGCGTACTTGAAATTATCTTCGTTACAGATATATAGAAGCAACCTTGTCGTATTCCAAGGGACGGCGGGGGATTAAAATTCATCTTGCGTTATCGAAATGCATTATCGAAAGATAAACAGTGGTTCCCGCTGGCTTAAGTGGATCGAGCAAAAAGGCCGAATCAAATGGAGCAACCGCGCTACTCTAGCTACCGGGCGGCGCGCAACCGCGTGGCGAAGATAAAACGGCGAGCCGTAATAATATACGGCGCCGTAGTAAAACGCCTGTTACGCGGATAAATTTGCCGGCTACGTAGTCGTTTATTGGATCCGCCGAGGTTGCGCCGGAGCCGCGTCTCGGCGCGCGCCGCGTGTTTATGCGTGTCTATATACGCATTCGCCGCGGGATTTTAATCCAGATCTTTATTGCCACACGGGAGAGAAAAAAATCTTGTTGTCTCGCGACTGCGAGGAAGCCGCGACGTTAGGAACGCATCGTGTGTCCCTTTAATCGGCGACGCTCTTATCCCAAACAAGACTCTGCTCGATTTTGATGTCTTTTCCCGCAGCGTCTAAAAATAAGGGGATTTTGCGAGAGTTGTTTTCGAGATCCTCGCAAAATATCCAGCTATGCAC
The DNA here is from genome assembly GCF_021464435.1 of Cataglyphis hispanica. Taxonomy (NCBI): domain Eukaryota; kingdom Metazoa; phylum Arthropoda; class Insecta; order Hymenoptera; family Formicidae; genus Cataglyphis; species Cataglyphis hispanica. The sequence continues at coordinate 5,488,431 of NC_065955.1, read as the reverse complement.
GCTTGGTTTTTTTGAATTATGTCGCGAATCGGTCATAATATTATCGTGCGTTATCTGATCGCTGAGAAATGTGATTCTTGATAAAGTTTTATCTGTCATGTTTGAAAATTACATGTATATGATTTATCAATGAAAATTTTTAATATCCTTTTCATGAAAATTGCATTGATTATAATTAGCATTTCTGTTAATAATAAAAAGAAATTATAATTTTTTCTCACACATAAAAATTATTATCTTTATTATGTAAATAGAGTTATATGCCAAAGTATATATTTTGATTTCTAATAGCGTAATATGATATAATCTTTATCACACATCAGAAAATTTCCAACTTACAGAGAGAATCTTTTAGTAGCGAAAGCCAACCGATGATTACGCACTTTTTATCATCGCCTATCTGCGTTATTTAGTATTCCTTCTTAGCAAGTTTCCTGGTTGCCACGTGAGAAATTCAACGCAACATGGCAATTTTGATAATCGTCCGCAATAACCGCCACGGCACACCAGTTCTCCTTATATACATAAAGCTAAAATCACGATAATTCTCGCAAGATTTTAAAGTATTATTAAGCAACCATTTCTGCGTAGATATTTATCTACAACTTTATTGTTGCCTTCGTAATGCGTGTCGATAGAGAATTCTCTATAATGGCTCAATTCTCTCGTTGAAGAAAAATTTATAAATGTGTACGCGATACTTTTACATATATTATTTCAAAGATCGAGACATAATTGTGAAAAAAATGTGACTAATTTTACCTCAGAAGGATTATAATTCAACTTAATAACTGTTATTTCGTTTGATATTTTTCGATAAATAATAATTTTAGTGTTGTTTTTTATTGAATATTTCTGTTTCTTTTTTTGTAATTTTTCTCCAAAACGAAGCAAAAATGAGCGAATTTTAAGAACATTTTTTCTTAGTTTATCAATTCCTCACGTCCCCGAAATTTTGACATTTAATTTCGGGAGACCCTGTATAATGTTTATGACGATAAATACGGAAAAATTCTCACGTTGCAATATTTCACGATGCACGAGAAGATTTTATATTCGATTGAATAATAGTATGTCTCTCAGTTAACTGATTTATAAAAAAGATGGTAACGCATATATGATGCTATTATACGGGATATTTATTTTGTCAGATTCGCCTTCTCTGCACGAACTTGCTTCACCTCTCGTCGGAGACGTAGATCTAAGCGTAGGATGGAAAGATGAATTAACGAATGAAACCTCGTGACCTTGTCCACGGTGACAGGTATGAGATGTGCGTATAAATAAAAATTAATTACGCGCAGATAAAGCTATGATTCTCTGATGATTCTCGTGATGTCGATATCGTGATCATGGATAATTCACGACGTTTCAATGCAGTTATACTACTGAAATAGAAATTGTGTGTAAGATAAAAAATGTACGTTATTTTATATTCATTCACGTCTAAGAGATCTGTCATTTTTCTTTGCATTAATATTGTAATGTTATAAAAGGCAAACAAAAGTTACGATATAATAATCATATTATAAAATATTCTCATGTATAAACAAAGTTATATAAATTATACTTAGTGTACCATGAATATAAAAATGGCTTATGTTGCAAGAAATACTGCATGTATAAATAATAGAGATAAAGTTACAGAGACCAATGCATAATTAAATAACGCATAATTTTAAAAAAACAAAAGTTTGAAAATTATGATTGTAATAAAATTATGATCATTATTACCATATAAAGTTTCTAAAAGATTGCGCAAGCCACGACGACGATCGCCGAATGTTTTTCTTTTCCTGATCTTCGCAAACAAGTACTAATGTACAATCTGATTCTCTCTTTCTCCCATTAACGTCTTTTTTTCGCGATCGACGTTGATGCGCGCCCGCGAACGAAGAGGATGACGTCAATAACCGGAAGCGCGTAATTTCGCTCTGATCGATCGTCCTTTCAGCGACGTTACCGTAATCATCTATCCTCGGATAGATCGCATCGGAAATCGCATGCGCAATCGGTGGCGTACGGTGTATTATCACTCACCGAGAATTTTCAAGCGCTATCTTTAGGAGTTGCCAACAATATATCACCGCGCACGGTCATCTTACACCACCTATCATTATTATCTGCGATGCCAGGGGTGATTTATCTCCGGTCTTTAGAGACTACCGCGCTTCGAACTTAAATTCTTCCGCAGGTAGTCATTATCCGCGAACGAAAGTCAGGGACACTCGTCACACGCGCTGCGTTTAAGATTTTACGAAGATTGATCTCCGATTTTAAACGGCGAAATTCCGGTTGTCCGTACTCGACCCACCACATGCTGAGCACATACAGAGCGATTCACGAGCGATTCACGATTCACGAGCTTAACGATAATTCTCCATTTTTCGTCAACTAACAATAAGTTATAGCGCGAATAATTTTGAAAATATAAATACTGAAAATTCCGAAATGATTTTCTTCGATTTTTTTCCTTAAATTAAAATTTCATTTTATATTTATTAAAATTATTGCTCTTGAAATACCCTGTATCTGTTGATGCGTAGTAAATAAATATCATAGGAAATTGGGATGTGTATAATAATATGAAACATGGCAAGCTGAAGATTGACGATATTTTTATCATAATAATATATTTTACAAGAGAATGCCTAATTTTAATTTTATATGCGTTATGGATGATGTGTATGGCACTTCCTCTGTTTAATGGAACAAGGTAACGGCACTCCTATGGTTCGTTACAATCGGTAGCTGGTAATAATATTCAGAGAATAAAAAAACTAATGGATGCAAATAATACTTTGAAATATTTAAATCATCATTAAAAGAATTTTATATTTTCTCAAAATTGAACAACAATCTTGATAATTTTAGTAAAACAATATTAATTCGGTAATTTTGCTTGTTAAACAACGATATTTAAATCTGAAATTTTGTTAAAATTTTAATGAATTTAACAAAAAAAACTCCAATAATAAAATTCTTTATTCCTTGATATTAATTATCCCATAATTATATTTATGAATTGGTGTAAAAAAAGCATACAAAGACAACTTAATTAAAATATATTGATATAAATTGCATTAGTGACATGGATTTTTCAATTCTTTGTAACAATTATATATCAATTAAATCACAAATCAAGGATTCATCGTGTTAAATATCAGCAATATAACATAAGATTAATTAAACCAATAATCTTTTATTTATTTGGATAGATCTCAATTATTATTATAATAATTGCCACTCATTTATCAGTATTAATAAATATTTATCATCGTTAGACAGCATCGATATACAAGCATTCCTCTTCTTTGCATCATCAACACGATTACGAAGACGAAGCAGATAAAAATGTGTAAACGAGCGATAATTGTCTTAATATAAACGTTATTACTCAACGAAAACCGAGTAAACCCTGTTTAATTATTTGCCAACGTATCAATGATTGTTGCTTATAAGACTTCCAGCTTGATCAGAGAACCGCCAAGTATTAATTATTGAAATTTTATTGCGCAAGCGACGTATGTATTATAAGAGTTCCTTGTTTCTCGCAAATTAAAGTGGCATCTCGTGCGAAGTTGCAAAGTTCGACCCATCATGCTTTCATGAAGATCGGCATACAGGAAAAATTCTTTCTCTCTTCTATACATCTCTTTATGTGTTTGTGTATGTACGCGCGTCTTATGGTAACACGTGAAAGGCGCACCAGCTTCACCTTTAAATCGCTGACGCGAAGGCGATTACTTGCAGGCCATTAAAACTGTCATACTGAGGAATCTTTCGGCGATCAATCGCCGTTTTTACTAGCCTCTTAAACAGGACGACATTATCCACGGACTCGAAGTTCAACGCGCCGATTTTAGCGCACTATTTTCGATACTTTCACTGCCTCGATTCTGCGCTGTCAATCAACGCGAAATTAAAATGATTATTCGCATGTCTTACAGCCGCGGTAACGAAGATTGACATATTTGCCGATACGTATTCGCGATGTTAAATGCGACACAGATTTCTCTATACTTTTATGCAAATTTCTTATCGATAATTCGAACCTTAATATTTTTTGTTTCGAGGGATATAAATGTTTCATAACTGTAAAAATATGTAAAAATAGTAATAAAAAATAGTAAATAATAAATAATGAAAATATACTATATATATATATGTATATAATATACATATGTATGTATGAAACTTAATATACAATGGTGGATCTTGTCGAGGAACATTGTGAGGCAGAAGTTAATCGTACAAATCTAAGTTTTATCTCACTATAAATTATTAATCTTCTACTGTCAAATTATATTACTAACTATGATTTATCATTATGGTTATATCTTTGCACACGTTGGCATTAAGATTGTGCGATAGAAGTTGGTTAACAAAGTTAAGTAAAGTTGATATTTAAGAACTTACAGCACATGTTTTCTACATATACAAAGATATCGTTGATAATTTGTTAATATGTATTCACATATTATTACCTCTTTGTGTAGTAATAAATAGAAAAAGTTTACAAAATAGTAATATTTCCATCATGCAATTTCTACCTTTCTCTTTCCTATGGGATCTGTGCAAAATTTTAATTTAATCAATTTTTCAATTAAAAAGATTGTTTTTTAATAAAAATATTTTCCATTATACTTCATACTATTTTAATTATTCTTGTAATTACCTTTTATTTAGTTCAACATTAAAGACATTATGTATTTCTTTCATTTCGTATATAATTAATTTTCGATGAAATAAATCAATTTCCGCCCACAAAATATTAATAATGATTATAAAACTGAATGGAAAGAGAAGATACTAAATTCCTCTCTGACAAAAAAGAAACTATTTCTTAAACGAAACGTTCATCGACAAATGTTGCGCTAATCTTCCCTCATCTCGTGCACGAGAAGCGTGAAGCTTCCTAAGGTAACTCATGGTATCGTTAGATACCGCGAGAGCGCCAATTCCAAGGATATAATTAACGACACGAGCCCGAGTCGGTAGCAAGGGTTAATTTTTGCGCTCGCGCTCGCGAAAGACTGGAAACGCGGCTAATGGAATCTTTCCGATGTTATTCTATGCTTGTGGCGGAATCGTCGGCGTAGCTACCACGTGCTACATCGAGAGTTGAGATGCCGGCACCGTCACATCTCAGAATCGCGTCGGGAATTTTTCTTGAAACCCGTTTCGCACCTATCGCGACCTTATCGCCTTATATCTTGCGAGGATGCTGTCTACAAGCTAATCCGCTCGGCCTCCTTTTCTCATTGGTATTTTTGTCGGCACCGATCCTAAGATCGAGAAACGAGGAAGCATGAAAGGCAAGCAACATGCGATGATCATTTAACGCAAAGTAATTGACGAATTGTACTTATAGCAGCAATTTCACTGCGTGAAAATCTTATCCAGCAAGGATTCTCGATAGAGATTCTCAAATAAAAAAAAACTAAATCAGAAATATCCTATTGCCATTTACGTATTTGAAGTTAAATTAATTCATTAGACTAAAAATAAAACAGTAGCGCATTGATAGTTTTCTGCTCAGAAATTTTGTATTTTTTTTTTTTAGATCGTTATTGATTGAAAATAAACAGCATTTTTTAATTTGAAAAATGTAACTTTCCTTCAATGATAACTGCTTATAGAGTAAATGTGAACATGCATATAGACAATAAAGTCATTAAATTTACGGAGCTGAGAGGCAAGCACAGACAAATAGTAGAAACGCATCGCGTTTGTAATCATGTGTCAAGATTTTACAACAAAAATAATAATCATGCAAAAAGAACAATTGACGATACAAATTTCTTAAAGCGCGAAAGAATAATGGCATTAATGGCTGCGTTTTATTACAGCCGTGGATTTGAGCATCTGATTTCTTGCCAAGTATCAGAACAGAATACATTCACAGACTCTGAAACAGGTATAATCGTGCGTAGGCGGGCACGTCAGCGACAGCTGTTCTCTCTCTTTCTCTCTCTTTCTTTTCTTTTCTCTCTCTTGCCACGTGAGAATTTTGTCCTACGCAACATGGTTTCAGACGTGTTTGCCACAATGTAATAATAAAGTACGTTAAAAAAAAACAAACAAACAAATATATTCTTATATTTTCGCGCGCATTGCGATTTAAAAAAATAAAAAAGAATCATTACTAAAAATATTGGTGAACGCACATTTGTGTAATGCAAAACATTATTGTTTACAGTTATTGAATTTATTATTGTCTACAGCAATAAATATAGTATATTATCTAACTTTATCTGTGAAACATATTTGAGCTTGATATATTTTCGATAAATTCAATGTTGTGGCTATACTGTAATGTTATATTAAAAATAATGTGTATTATTTTGTTTTCAATATTTTTAAAAATTCTTCTATGAGCGCAAAAATACCAGATAGTATCATTATTTTCTCGATTACGATGACATCTGTTATCGGATATTACGTAATTCAAAATTTTGTATAATAATAAATTCTTATTGTCGAGACGAGAATATACTATAGACTCACGTCGTCTCTATCGTCATCATCAGGATTCTCCTCGAGGACAAATCCGACCTCATTGTTGTTCCTCGTGAGTGACGGCAGCTTCCTAGGCGTCAGCTCCTCGCCATCCGTGTCTCTCTTTCGCTTGCGGTGCGCGTCAAGCGCGGCCTCGTGCTCGTCCAGCATGTCGCTGATCATCAGTTCCGATTTGACGCTTGTCGGGGATACGACTTCGTCCAGCGGTGACATGGTCCGATCAGTCTCACCGGTCTCCAGAACCGACATGGTGGACATCGATGTCCGCTAATATTGCCGCTATCTCGCTCGCCGGAATTCGTGCAGATCCGACGAGATAATCGCCGACAGAGACCAAAGGGAGTACGTACCAAGCGCGAGCATAGAGTTTCCTTTCACCGTTAAATCTCGTGCGGTTCGCGAGTTCGATAATCGAAAGTCCTCAAGAATACTAACCGATTAATGCTGATTCTTTAATAAAGTCGCACCATCATCGCGACGCGACCCGGAAATCGAGCTTGTGCCAGTTTGCTATTTCTATTTGGTAATAAAAGATATGAGAGCCTCGTATACGATTAAATTTCGATCGGTATATATCTGTGCACGTTTTTGTCGTTAAGCTCGACGACCGATGCGAATATCATCGGGTAATGATCGTTTGATGAGGAAGGAATGCGCCGGGGATTCGCTTTCGCCGTAAAACTTTGGCCAATTACGACTGGCGGTAACAACCATGTATACATTTGTCAAATTACTTCGTCGACAGTAATCTCTTTTGATTATTCCTTGATAGTATAATGATCGTCCATTAGCTGGATAAACTTCGTTTATTTAAGAGAAATATCAACAAGTGGTTGCATAGGTTAAATCGCAAAATTGCAGATATTTAGCGAAATGTCTCGTAAGTTGGAAAGGTTTTGCCTTGACTCCGTTTAATTTTCACGTTCAATCCAAGCATTAAACTTGCTACCAATGGCGGTAATGCGCTTACTGCAATCATTACCGGTTAATTATATCCAATTTCAAACGCATGGATACGTAATTTTCTGAAATACTGGCTTTAGAGTCAATAAGAGACACAATTAGTGCGCTTTTTGAAGAATATCAACGATGCTCTCTTTAAAATTTTGCAAAGAAAAAATTTTGATTTACTAGCACACATTATTAAACAATATCCTTTCAAGTATTCAAAGTGACAAGCTGCAATGGCATTACTATAATTGTATGCAAATTTGCTGTCAGATGTAACTTTCACTACTTCTGAAGAGTCATCGAGGAAACTGTACTGTTCCCGCCGCGCTTTATATCTCATTCAATTATGAGAGCTTAAAACGTCTGCGGTATTTGCGAACAGCTGTCAGCGCGCTGTCTGGCATGGAGCTTCGATATCTCGATCACGTGACGAGGAATCACGCAGTCGTTTTAATAAGATCTCATTGTCAGTACTGTATAAGCGAGATAGATTCATGCTTTGCGGGCAATCGCACTTACATCGATCATGGCGTAAACAATAATTCTCGCGGAATAATTGGCAGAATATTTAGCGGAATTTTGATCTGAAACCCCAGGCGCTGCGAAATTTTTCATCGCGATATACGTGAAATTTCGTTTTAAAACTCGCGGGAGACAGTTCAATGCCTCCCCAATTCTTGCGTCACGATCGCCTGCGGATCGTGTCTCGTATTCATGTGATGCGTCAGCTTTCGAACGAGTTTTCGACGCTTCGGGTTTCGAGGCGATCGAGACGAGAGGGACGATCTCGCGCTTGTGCGCGCATTCAACTCTCCAGCTCTGCGCGCGATACGCAACGCGCGGTAGAATCCTTCCTATTTGCCTCTCTCTCTCTCTCTCTTTCTCTCTTCGTTCCCTCTTGCACTTAGTTGTAGTTAAAGTAGCTTCGACCGCTTGGGCGGGGACACGATGATGCGTAATTAAACGGCATACTTCGTCATACGCGCGGATTTTCCTTGTAGTCAGACGCGGACCGATGCGCGATTCGTTCCGCGGACCATGAACTTTTCCTCTCGTCGTCGACGGGATGATTAATGAATTTAACTTTGGAAAAATCACGGTGATGAAGCGATCTGCGATACGAGTTCTCCTGGGATTTTCTTCGATCGATTCGATCGGACGCGAGATCGGCATCCAGATCTAACGACATCCAGTGGCGTATGCTCGCGTGTGTCAAACGACGCAGAAATTGCGGGTCACCGCCGAAAGTCACGTGGCTAGGCTAGTTCCTTGGTGGCGAACCGGTGTCAGCTACCGTTCTCACAATCGACGGCGTGCTTGGCCGCTCGACCCGGCCAGATTTCACTCGCGGAATCGAGACGTGAAAGAAGATGAACGGTAGCGAGATACCGTCGATCGATTGACGCGCACGATGTGCAGACATGCTCTGATATTCTCTCTCTCAGTTTACAAGGCCGATGTTATTCAATCTTCCGTAATAAAAATTACGCGTTCACGACGATTTTAATATCTTTTTTTTCGCTAAAAAGATCTATCTCCTGTTCAGCGATTACAATTCGAGAAGAAAAGATCTTCACTGTCAACGCATGATATGTGTATTAAACATCATCATTTTCGCTTATATAATCACGTTCCGAAGAGACACTGCTGAACTGCGCGGAAATCACCGCTTTTCCGGGATCTTTTTTCTTTGATAGCGTTTCAAAATGTTGACGTCCCGTCAAAGTCGCGATTGATCAATCGTAGGCCACGTGGTCGTGCACTGTGTCACGTGGGAGGGCGAAGAGGAGACGTCGTCGTTGAATTAACGTAGATCCGACCGGCGATTGCGGGAGGGACGATCCGTGGGAACCACGACGCGAGATCACTTTCGGAAAAGTCGCTCGGTGAAAAACCGCGGTATGCACTATTTTTTAAACGACCGCGTATTGGTTGAAGGTCGACGAGGATCCCGATCGAGCGACACCGCGTTGGCGCGCGCGCCTCTCGAGAATGGCCTAGAGGCGAAAAGAGGAAAGGATCTCCTCGAGTGGCACCGCCCGCGGCAGGAGGGGGCAGGTTTGTTTCTCTTTCTCTCGCTTTCTTGTTCATTCTCCCTCTCTCTTTCTCTCGCTCCCTTTTCCTCACTCCTTCGTGCGTGGAACAAGTGTTGGAGCCGCGAGCTCTGTAGGCACGATATACGCGCCGTGGACCCACCACCATCACCATCACCATCGCGCGCGGCGACCATTACCATCACACACTTAGCATCATCTCTCGTAGCGTTGATACCGCGTAGTGCGTCACCAACACCATCAACCACGCCAGCTGTCACGCTCTCCGTCTCGTTCCTACGCGACGTCGGCGCTGCTTCCGCTTCGACGAGAGCTTCATCTCTCCTCTCCTGTTCCCTGTCCAGCCTGCCCCTCTTTCGTGTCGTTTCCTCCACCACACTTTCCTCCTCTTCAATCGCGAATGTTGTCTCTGTTCGTCTCAACAGTTGTTGCTAGATCGTACGGGGTCTTTCTTTCTTTCATCTTGTTAGGCAGGAGTATACTGTACGTCCTACGAATCAAGAAGGATCGTCGCGCAAACTGAGAATAAGGATTTAACGTTTTTCTTTTAGTAAAATGTTCCCTCTTATATGTCTCGTTTGTTTCTCTCTTCTTCCTGGTTGCCAAACATCTTTGATGCGATTCCGCGTACTTGGCGATTACTCGAATGTATGTTGATCTCGGATTACTTTGTCGCACCTTCGTGGATGATGACCGAGCTACGTCATGTCAGGGACAAGATCCAAGTCAGACTAATTTATCAGATGTGATTAGAGTTTTTTCTTCTATTTGTTATTGTGATTCTATATGTAAAGCATGCTTTATACACCAAGCATCGAGTATATATATTACACACATATATATATAGTTTTTTTTTAAATTATTTATGTATGTAAGATATATTTATATGTATACACACAGTTGGAAAATTTGTTTTCTTGTTAAAGAATATGCCGGTTAAAATTTTGTTACATTTTTTAAATATTTAATACATTCATGTGTATTAATTTAATATATTGCTTTAATTGAACTCAAATATTAAACTATTAAACCAATTAAAAAAAAAGTGTAAAATATCACAATGTGCAGATATTTCTAGTTTTCCACAATGGATGTGTTCCGTATTATTAATGGCAGGATTTATCTGGTAAAATTTATCGAAAAAAAAGGTTGATTTTATTCTAGAATAGGAGAGAGAGTGACTGCAGACCGTCAATAATTTTTTTTCTAAGTTAATTGTGTCATTAAAAATATGTTGATTTTATATAAAATTGATTTCAAATTACTATGAAGTATGCATTCATTTTGTGTTAAAATATTAACATAGTATTAGCATACAGTGTGTCGTCATTTAACACATCTATATTATATTAAGTTAGCTCAACAATTTATGAACCGTTTGGGATATGCGATATATTTCGAGCAAAATTTTCCAACCATGTGTATGTGTGTGTATGTGCCTTCTCGTACATATACTTCAAATATATATATTTTATGAAATACACAAATATGTGTTTTTTTTATATTTAATATTTTATATATTTAATTTTATTTTATATATTTAATAATTTTATATATTTAATAAAATATATATAATTTTTATGATGCGTGTATAGTATTTATTAATTTTATAATTTTCAGAGATTATTATACAATAACGCCAATTTAATATAAAAACCTCCATACCTAATTAATTTCTTTTATTAGCATAGTGAAGAATTATCTTTCTCTCATCCTCTCTTTGTATTATTAAGCAAATAAATATTAATATAATGCTTAAAGCTTTTTTTTGCCTATTCTTCTTTCATTCCCATTCTGATTGACACCGGGATATTTTCATTTTCGTATCATCGATTTGCGGGAGCGGGTATCTCCGCAACAGGTATAGGAGCTTCTTGTCTTTCCTCAATCGCAGATCGTTACTAACGACGTATAATCTGTCGACTCTCGCGCAGTCTACACAGATCCGATCTAACACTAGATCACTTTGAACCGGTCTCTCTCTTTCTCTTTCTTTTTCTCTCGTTATCTTCGTTACTTGTTTTCCCAATTAGCTTCGCGCGTATAACGCACGCACGCTTCCCGATGTTGCGCGAGCGAGAACCAAACCTGGATTTAATACCAGTGGCGTCGCAGCAAAATACAATCCGATAATCAATTTATTTGCAATAAATTGTTGCGCAATTTCTGAAGCGATAAGATGCGCGAGTTGAATAAAAACAAAATTAAAGAGAAAAAGATACTCAAAAATTGGCTATTGTCTTTAAATGTTTTACGTATTTATGAGCGCATGAAAAAATATAAATGTAAAACAAATCTTCATAATAAAATTTGAAATAATTATTAAATTTAGCATAATTTATATCTTGTTACATAAATTTAAAAGAAGTTTAAAAGAAGTTGCGTATAACGAAAAAATAAATAAATATGTGTATCATTAGGTTAGACTAATCGGAATTTTTGAAAGACATGCGGTAAAGCATCGAATATATATTAATATAATTAATATCTACAGACATGAATATATAATTAGAAAATAATAAAAATAGTAATAAATTATAAATGTTTAATTAACCATATATTCCCGATGTCATTGAAACTGGGACACCATCCGTTCTCCGAGTTCAAGATGTAATCGAAAAACACAACAACGTTAAAGTTTTACGTTTAAGTAATAGCTTATACGCACGATTTATATGCATCTTTACATATTTTCCGTGGCAATCATTTATTTATACATGGGATAATAAAAATAATTAATTTCAATTATCAGGCCATTAATGCCGCAATTATATCAACACGGTATAATAAATAAAACTCGATCGCGATGCTTGCGTCGCTATTCGATCGTATCAATTTGGTGACAAATGTCAACCGGATTATCCGCATGAATGTACGAGAATGTATCCGCAAAAATTCCTTCATCCATTACCCGAAATGCGAACAGCGACCAAAGGCGAAATGCGTCGCTCATTAGAAAAGAATGCTGCGCGGTAATAAGCGACGATATATAATTTCAACTGTAATAAAATCTCGTCTAAGTGGCGAGTGTTCTTCCGCATAGCCTGTGCTGAATTCGCGTCGTCCGCAAAAAGCGAGGAGAGAGCGACGCTAACGGTTTTAAAGCGCGGTCTGTCATCGCCCCGGATTACAGATTGGATAATCGATCATTTAAAATGCACGATCGATTTGATATTAACGCGCTGATATCATGCGGTTTCATTGGAATTCGATTAATAGATCAATCCACGTATATTCTCTGTAAAGCGCGTGTTTAAAAATTAGTTTTGCCATCAATTTAGCTGTATCAAATTACAATGCCATCTATATGGCTTGGACAGATGATCTCTCTTTTTTCTTAATCCATTCCAATTTTAATATTTTTATCACGTAGGTGCAATAAAATAATCATCTATTGTGTAATTCAAATTTTTGTATTCAGCTAGTGTCACAATAGTGTTAAGATTTTAAGAAAACGTTTGAGTATTCAAGCGATTTAATTTCACGACCGATCTATCTTTTATAAAATTCGCGTTTAAAAAAAAAGAATTTATAGACAAATTATAAACAAAATTTATGATGTTCTGAAAAGTGGATCCGCATCGATTGACTTGTGCAATGGGTGAACCATTTCGATACACCGACAAAGATGTTGCGGAAATTGTTCACGCACACAAAACCGAATTTGTTGCGGTGATTAATATCCTTTAACGAACGAAAATATTCGGGTCAGGTGAGCAGCGACTGGCAACGGCGGGTCCGATGATTCCGACGATTCACGAGACTGGCCCCTTCGGCATACCAAGACAGATCATTTCTTTTCCTTCGTCTCTCCTCTCCTCCCTCTCTGCCACCCTTCTGTTCCCCTTTGCTTTATGTGCACCTGTCCAGACTGGATGGATGATATTCTGATCTTGATTCTTGCGAGTAAAGCTGGCGCCTCTTTTTCAAATCAAATAAGCGAAAAGGTTTTTATGGATAATATTTTTTCTTATAAAAAAAACATAATGCTTTCTTTAATTACTGAGATATCAAATGTTTCTGAGAAATAAGTATGTATGTCCCAATTAATAAAAATAGAACAGATTGTGGGAATTATTGGGGATAAAATGCTCGTTTCATTTTTAAACATGTACTTTTAAGAGAATTATATCTTAATTAAGAGGAAAAATATTTAAAAACGTGGTTTAAAATATTAAAAAAAAAATATTAATTATATTTTATTATTTGTGTGTTGTAACATCAATCAGACTTCAAACCGGCACTATAATTGGACATGAAATGAAATAGGCGAGAAATTTTGAAAGATGTCAAAACATATACTGTCATTAAAAGAAAGCTATGTCGATGTTAATGGCAATGGTTATTTACGAAGTGTTTGCAGACATGCTTCAAAAGATAATTTGACGAGTTCTATGGCGTGATTTGTAATCCTCTCTCCTTCTCCATTCACCACTTTCTTCTGAGAGAAGCCAAATCCTTATCGCCGTGCTAAGATGCTCCCTTCTTGTCGCCACCCACGTGTTCACGTGATCACTACTGAGAGCAGCAACGCGATCGTCGAGCACGTGCGAAAAAACTACATGATGGGTCGGGAGGAAAAGCGTCGCGCCGAGTTATCCGGAGCAAGACGGGGCGAGAAGGGAGGGGAGAGGTGGGTGAAGAAGGGGGAGGGAATGCCAAGAGGAAGATACATTTTTCAGATTATAACGGACTGCCGTTCTTCAAGCGATAATGCGAGCGTATACGTCGATGGCATCGAGAGAGATGACGGGTGACGGAGAGCGACAGAGAGCGCCGGCATTCCCGAGAGAAATCTTGGAGCATATTTTCACGTCTATTCTGAGGGCGCGTCTCTGCCGGATGCAGATAGCGGCGGCCGTGTCGCGGGATGTGTGGCCACGTATGGGTGGCGCACAATATCCCCCTGATGGTGAAGGCCATCCAACCTGCACGATACGATGTAATACTCGCCGGGATAATATATTGCTGTACAAATGGCACTAACCCCCCCTGCACCCCCCGCACGCGCCTACCTGCATACATTCGCTTATCTCCGCTCGATTTTCACGACAGTGTCGTCAACCTCCTCGCCGTCAGCGACGTCGGGTTGTGCGATTGTCGTCTATAGATGATCTCTATGGATATGCGAAATTGGCGAAGCGAAATTGTGTATCTCTTGTAGGATGTACAATTGATTCGATTTTTTCTTTTTTTCTTTTTTAATACAGAAATTGTGTGTAGAAGTTTTTCCTTTGGTACAAATTTTGTCATCAAATTCATAAAAAAACATCATAATATATGACAATATATATCGTTACGCTTGTATGTCACGTGATTGAAAATTGATTAATAAATTTCTCGAAACAAGGAACTGTCAGAATTCATCAACGCGATCAAAACAACCTGTCATGTTTGTGGAAATAGTGTTTTATTTTCCTCATGTGTCGTGAGTTACGATGAAATTCTTGTAGATTAAACAAATCGACAGAGCGCATTAAAATAGAAAATCGATCGATAACTCAGTGATAAATGCGAGCGTCGACTACTAGAAATTACACTGCCAATTGCGTGTCGTTGCCATTCGACTTTGCGATCGCAATCAGCGACAGTTCCGCCGCGTCCATTCCTATTTCATTTCTTATCCTACAAGCTCGACCAATGATAATGGCAGATAGGCGTGTCTTGTGTTGAGAGATTTGTTATTACAATCACGTCTTTGATCACGCGATTTAGAATCGTGTTGATAGTACCGGCCGTTATTGCTCGTATGTGTCGCGATCACGTTATTCTCGAATAAGTTGTTGTTATCGAAATGAAAAATTGCGCCTATTTTCTGATTGATATTTGCTTTTTATAATTTTTTTATGCGTATCTTAATTTACGAAATAAAATTGACTTGATGATGCTTGACCAAGAACGATAATAAGATTCATGATCTTCTTCGTATTTACTATGTGAATATTGATGTGGAACACAATTTTATCAGATATGATATTTTTATTTATTTAAAAGTATAAGAAGAACTTTATTTATTCTAATAACACGGACTCTTGACATATCCTTCAAATATGATATATCTTTTTCTTACATTATACTTTCTTTATACACAATTAGAATATGCAGAGTGTCCCGAAATTAAATGTCAAAACTTCGAGAGTAATTGGGGGATCAATAAACTAAAAAAAAAAAATCCTTTAGAAATTTTTTACGCTCGTTAATGCTTTGTTTTAAACAAAATCATAAAAAAAAAATTTAACAGAAAACTTAAAACAATACTAAAATTATTAGATTTAACGAGAAATACAAGATAAAAATTTTAGAGCATGTAGAGCTTATCGATCTCCCATACACTTAATTTCGGAATATACGGACTTGCTATATATATATATTTTTTTTTTAATTTCATATATTGAAATATAAAAGACAAGGGAGATTATGAAAAATCGTCGGCATAAAATATAGATCCAGCACGTACAACAATAAGCTAGTGGTAAAGGCGGATGACTTCTATCGCACTTGGTGCTGATGCTGTATCTTAACGTAACGAGACTAGTCGCGCGATCGATACTATGTATAAGATCCATCTCCCTTTCTTTATCTCTGTCTCTCTCTCTCTTTCTTTCTCTCAGAATATCCATTTGCATTCCAGATCCCGTATAAAATGATACTAAATTGCTACAGCGGTATCTCTCGCAATTAGCTCACGCACGCTAATCATTATTATCTTCATGATCACATAATCTCTCTTCGTATCATTAACTTTGTTCGGCGATGCGCTCATATCGTTTGCGCGTTGACATTCCACAAAAACAAACTATAAAATCTTAGCCAGATTTTGAATTCTCTCATTAACCGGTTTATGATATCGTTCATGCGGAAATTATTTCTGCACGAAATCAGTCGCGTAATTAAATTCAAAACAATTATATCGAACAGTTATATATAACCGAGGCATTTTATATATTTATAAAACTATTTCACCTATATTTGTTTCTATATCATCATGTCAAAACATTTGTTTACTCTCGAATGAGCATCTCGCTATCGTAACACCTGATGTATCAACTGTATGTAAAATATAAAAATGGATAATAAACTTAAATTAGGTTCTCCAGAGTCTCTACCAATTTTTCCATTATTATCTAAATAAAATCTCAAAACTTGCAAATACTTTTAAGAGGTAGTTTTCAATATCTTGTATACGTCGATTTAGCGCAGCCGTATCGTAAAAAACGACGACAACGACAAAGACGAGAATCCAGCACGGCTATTTAGAGCATGCAGCATCTCGTCCACGAGATCGTCCGTCCCGAGTGGACTGCTTGCGGTTTCGCGATCGAGAAGTGATTGCGCGAGTATCTGGGTGGATAGTCATGAATGTGAACTGCGATATCGCGCTCGCTCGTAATGCATCTATCGTGCGTTATTACAAGTTATTCTCTTTGCTTTTTAATGCAATATCACGTTCCATACCGTAGCAACGTCGTAATATACGAACCGAGCAGGCTCAACTTTAAGGAGATGCCAGACGCGTTCATCATTTATCGAATCGATCGGTGCTTAAAGACGAAGACGAATCCGAATGTGAATAAAGATTAATGTGAGAACGATCTATATGCAAGTCATCCTTCTTTATTTGTGTGAGGAGTGGTCATTGAACGCGTAGACTATTTCCATTATTTAAAGTTTGATAAGTCGACGATTAAGTGACGGCATGATGGATAAGAGGTACATATTTGCAAATTACTAAGAAAGTATTAAAAAAGTACCTGTTATCGTGATAAAACAGAATCTGACAAATGAAATTTTATCTAAAGTACATTAACGCGAGTATATATGAGCTTAAGGATATTTTGGCTATACAAGAGTAGCAAAAAGCTGCAATTAAAAAAAAATAACGTTTCTTATGTTTATACTGATGGAAAAATCAAAAAAATAAATCTGAATTAAAAAAGAATTAAACGTCACAAAATAATGTGGTTTTCAACGTTTTTGTAAAACAAGATGCTTGTAATTAATATTTTTTCTAATTAATGACAAAAATTGTTGTGAATACTTCTTGAAATCAATTATAAGAAAGCAATTTACAGAAAGATTTTGAATTACAATAATTATTTTTTTACAATTTTTAGTAAATAACTTTTAAACGAGTAAGTAGATTTAAAAAATCAAATTTCGCAATATTTATTAAAGTTAATATATGTAAAAATTTTTATTTTGCTGATAGTGTTTTTTCCTTATCAAATTTTTCAATAAATGCTACAATACATTTTCCATAAAAATCAATATTAACTTTAAACTTAAATAATTTCCACACTGTTAAAAGAATTGTGCTCGAGCCTTTGCATAGATACTCAGAAAAAATAATAGGAGAGTCTACGAAATTTTCATGCTTTTGTCGATGTTTGATATATATGACACATACCTTAACTAGTAGAAACTAAACTATTTGTGTACCATAAAAGTGATCTGTATAGATATGACAAGAAATATGCAAGCGATGCTTCGCAATCAATTTTATAATTCGGATAAATAAAGACACTCTTGTAGACACAGATTTTCGGAAGTCTTGTTAAATGACTTGTCTCGTCTAATATTCTGTCAAAAAATTACGCAGCTATAAAGTTCAATATTTAAAGCTACATAACGGTACTTGCAATCATATTTACGCATATACCATTGCATCGGATGCCTATGAACGTGTCTTAATTACCGTATTACAGAAGGTGCTATAATTCACACATACGCGTCACGACTCGAATCGCGCGCACGTACTCGTCATTTTATTTCCAGCATCAATATTTACGGTAATCGGCATTTGCGCGGCGAATTGATGGATAATCACGTGGTGCGCGGCTTTTATCTCCCTCGGTTTTATTCCCCGTTAATTCTTCAATAAACGCGCTACACGCATTTACTTCGTTTCCATTGCGCGAGATGAGGGGTGGGGAGGGTAAAATAAATTGCGGGGTGGCGAGAAAAACGCGACGCGTAAACTTATTGTCCGAGCCATCTCGGACGCGCCACCGCGAGAATGATAGAGAACGACGGGACAAACATTAACGACGTATGGTGAATGCGGTATGTCCGGTTACGTGTTAATGTGATTTTACAACGTGAACGGCTTCTTACGGGTATATGCGCGACTTCGTCTTCTGGCAAAGGCTAGATCGCTATTGCCTCCGTTTCTCAATCGTAAAGCGAAAAATCTGTCACGCTAAAAAAAACAGTGCAGGAATATCGTGAAAAATCTTCCTGCCTGAATGTGAATCAATAAACAATAAGACGATTATCAAACTTTATGTATATATTATATAATTATTGCGATTAAAATTTATTTAAATTTAAGATAAAAATTTTTTTAATATCTCTCTCTCTATCAATTTAAAGTTTATGTTTTTTTCCTTAACAATAAAGTGATAACTAGTACCTTATATTTGCCGATCATTTTTATCACCTCTTTCTATTCGTTCACAAGTTTCTCGATCATTTATCGTACCAGCTAAGAAAAAAATACGCGAGCTCTAACACTGATAGATCGACACTAAAGATCTATCACTAAAGCACAATAATAAAAATTTAATGAAAGAAACTGCGGTAGCTTTATAATCATTTATCAAATTTTATATGCAAATGTGACACATTCAGCATACACATTTGATTACTATCTTCAATTAATTATCTTTCTCAAGCTACGCACTTTCGCTCGCATAATAATTCCTTCCAGAACATTTCCTAGTTCTCCTAATACTAGGAGATACTTTCTATTTTGTATATATTTTTTCTCATTTCTTTTTTAATCCACACAGTTGGAAAATTTATAATTTTCTTTATTAAAAAATATAAAATTAAATTAAAATTTTTGTGCTAAATATTTAACACATTCATGTATTAATTTAACATATTACTATTGTATTAATTAAACTCAAATATTAAAATATTAATTTTCCAACTGTGTATCTTTCTTTCACGTGCACACATTCGCAAGTGTCGCGCGAATAAGTTTCACGTATCTCCCCGGATCTCTCTCTTTTCCCCTTATACCGATGCTTCCTCTCTTTCTCTCTCGATCTCTTGCTTCTTTCCACGTCCGCGCCGTTCCGTCCCTTCTTCCTCGAGATTCCGCTCGGCTCACGCTCGTTTGGTCCAGTCCAGCATCAGGTCAACGCCCTAGTGACCAACGCACCTTGTCCGTTCGTACGTGTGATTGTTCTCTCGCGCGTGCGTGTGTGCGTGATCTTGCGCCTCGCACGCGCACGGGCCCAATCTAGGGCAAGCGGACAGATGCCGGAGCGCAGGCAAGCTTTTTTCTCATCTACTCGCGATATCGAGGAACCGAACGAGATCCCGATCGAAAAACTCGGGAGGTATCATCGCGATTCGAGGTGGATCGTCTAAGATTTATGGATTCAGGGTGTCAACTTGGTCAGACATCTCTCCTGTCATCCCACCACGACGACTACCGTCACAGCTTTCTCTCTCTTTCTCTTTCTCAGTTCAATTTAGCATTAAATGTAAATTTAATGAGCTTTGCGAGAACGTTTCCAAAATTTAGTTCTCATAATATTTTTCAATCTTAAGTATACGAAATTAATTTTCGCTTACGTAATTCAAATGTATGTACCTACATAGTTTCGTGATACACTTAATTTCTTTGGTCTATTTACGTGAAATGTTGATTTTTTCTTCGACTGTACATATTAACTTTATGCATTATGCTATAAAATAAATTGCGTATCGTATGAGCAAACGTCAAATATTTCTCGTTTGTATCCAAATGACTCACCATCATTCAGCATCCGATATATTAAATGCGTTCTTCCAATACATCTAGACATCGTCTGCCCCGATTATAAACTAGTTTGTTATATGTAATGATTTATTGGAAGGATGTTCTCTAATGTGTGTGGTGTGTGTATTCTGTAATGATGTATGCTGTCTCTCTGTACGTAGCGGTAACGTGGATTTTCAATGTAATCATTTCTGCCAGACGGTCGCGCTGCAAAACGAGCAATGAAACAACGTCGCGTACAGGCTCGTCCCTCATTTTCTTCCTGCATTTCGCTATCCAATGTTCCACTCCGACTGTCGTGCACTATCTCAGGCATTTGCGAGCCAAAGGAAGGATTGTGCTCGACGACGTAGTGAAAAATGGATAATCGGTAATTGCCTCCGTGATCGTGCGAGACGTGGACAGTCAGCGCAGTCTCAAGGATGTATGTGTCATAACAGTGACAAAAGAAATGAAAATTTCGTACACTGTTCCACTATTTCTTCTAAGTATCTGTGCAAAATCTCAAGAGCACATTTTCTTAACGGTTTCCAAATTATTTAAGTTTAAAGTTAGTATTGATTGTTATAAAAAATCGTGTATTGTAGCTTATTGACAAATTTGACGAGGAAAAAACATTATTAGCAAAATAAAAATTTTTATACATCTAAACAAAATTCTAATAAATATTTGTGCTTAGACTCACTTACTTGTTTAAAAGTTATTTATTAAAAATTGTAACAAAATACTTATAGTAATCCAAAATCTTTTTTGTTTCTTGTAGTTGATTTTAAAAGGTATTCATAATAAATAAATTTTGTCATAAATTAGAAAAAATATTAATTACAAGTATTTTCTCTAATAAAGGCGTTAAAAACTATATTATTTTGTGATACTTTGATTTTTTTATAAGATCCAGATTTATTTATTTAATTTTTCAAGTAGTATAAACTTACGAAATATGTTTGTTTTTTTTTTAATTTCAATAGCTTTTTGCTGTTATGTACAGCCAAAATATTTTTAAACATTTGGTCGCTTATTAGAATTCTTGTTGTTCTTACAATATTGTATGTAATCAGTGATAGAAATTTACACACTTTAAATTTGAAATTAAATTCTTCCCATTAATTTAATTTCAAGATACGAAAAGTATAATTTACTGATCAATTTTTTAAACATGTTTTCTATCTTGAATTTAATGTGGGCATCAAAATTTTGTCTAAATAAATTTTTGACTATGAATGCATCTAAATGAACGATGACTATATATTACTTTTATATTCAATCAATATACTAACATCCGTAAATATATATTTTATGGTTTAAATTTTCATATCTTTACATATGTATATGTATTTTCAAAATTTGGAAAATTGAATATATAAATATTAAGATATTTAAATATATGACAAATTAAATAATCTGTTTTTCTAATAGAGAAATATTTATTTAAAAGGAAAGAATGGATTTAATACATTTATTTAAAATTCTTAATGCTTCCTTTATATCAACCAGCGATAAGATTTAAAAGAGCTAGCTCATAATACTCTGTTTGAATAACTTTAACTGACTATTAATCGCATTTTGGTTGCTCATACAATTACCCTTATACGAATGAAGATCCTGTTGCTTTTATCAAGATTATGTAGGAATTGTAGCTTAGGGTCGAAAGATTAGAGATGTGGTGGAGAAGTACGTTATTACATGAATATTATCTTGCATGCTGAGCACGGCAAACCGACCTGAAAAATAGTATTGTGAGTTCCAAGAAATCCGAGTTACAATAACAGAACTGAAAATTTGTTTCGTAATCGCAAGATGTATGTTTTCCTTAAGAAGATAAACTTACAATTAAAAAATATTTAAAGAACGGTTCTTATGTAAAATACTTAAATTATCGCTCTATTTTAATTCTTAATAATATTAAGAATAATTGAAAACAATTTTCCAATAAATCAGTTAAAAATAGCAGTAAAACAATGAAGAAAATATTTAATTTATAAATTGTAAGATCCTTAAAAATTCGTGATATTATCGAGTCGTCCTGTCGTATACGCGACTTAAATTATGATCACGAAATTAAAACAGTTTCAAATTCTTTCTATATTCCCGATAATTACAAAATAAGTAAGTATAGGAGGATATTAGCGCTTCTTCATGAATGATTCTGAAAACATGTGGCCTTTCGAAACCGGCTGAGACATGTATATAATCAATGTTTCAACTTGTAATGACCGATGAAAAGTCGACGTGTTTCTTGTATTAGCTTTTCAATGGAACTTAGATATGGCCACTTTGCTTTAATGCTAGAATGTAATATCGCAGCTTCCTTTGAGTTTCCGATAGTCAATTATAAGCAACTTGAGTTTCTTTTCAAATAAATCTGTTCAATCACAACGCTTCGCTGTTGGCAATAGAGATGTACGAGTCATGTTGTCGGATACTTCTTGACATACCAAAAGAAATTAATATATATATATATATATATATATAATTGATTTTTCACTTTACAATAAACAAATTACATTTTTATATAAAAGACGATTCCAAAAATAAACTGCATAATTTTGAATCTTTACTCGTGATTAATTTCCACGGCTATTTAACAGAAAACCTAATAATACCTTTAAACAATATTCGTTGTTATCGCACTGATGATACTCAAATGATACGCAATTATTATAGATCGATAGAGCGATTATTCCTAAAGCGTATGTGGCCAATATTTCCTCATACAACCGAGTCCTAACATCAGTCGCGCACACGTAGGATAATCGCGTAAGATTTACCGTGGCCACTACTCGGCTACACCAGAGATCATCACGGTCTCTCCCCGGCAATGACACGGACGGGACAGAAATTACGCCGTTTCGTGTGCTCGCTCCCTCAAGGCTTTTAATTTCGATGGTATGCCGCGTCCGCATCCCCCGCGATTTCGAGCTCGGAAGAGGAGGGCGGCGGGGGGAGGGAAGGAGATGGAAGGAAAGCCCACCCACCCCATCGCGGATTCTGACCGATTATTTCCCGGCGTTATTAGGGCCACCCCATGTGCAGGATCCGGCGAGCGGAAAAAAGGGAACGTTATGGTTAGGGAAATTATGGTATGGCTTGCCGGAGCGTGTCTGCGTCGCGTAAGCGAGTGGTATGAATAACTATGAGTGTGTAAGCTTACTTACGTTCGGGAAATGCGCAAGGTTTCGGTGCACTGATAAAACGCACGAGTTTGCGCACAGCATTAATATTATATATGCGTTTGCATTGACATTATATACATATTTACAATCGATAGTTTTTATTTATTATAGATGAAGAAGGATAAAAAGAATATTCTATTCGCATGAAATTTTAATATAATATTGAGCTAGCAAATTATCATCACACATCACGAGTGATGATAAATTATTGAATCGTTATTGCGTTTCTTAATTAAATAAAATTTCTGTATTTTCACGATATGCGTTTATATTCATTTTTACGTGTCAATAATTGTGAGCGTAAACGTTATTTTAATAAGTTGACAGAATTTATACTAACAATAACACATTATTCTTTTTTTCATTTTTTTCACAATCATACCATTGAGGAAACCCGGAAAGAGAGAGAGAGAGAGAGAGAGAGGGATTACGTGAGTACATACGTGTCATGCCTCTCTATATCTTTTTTTTTTTTTTATAGATGTGGAAGCATAGAGTGATACAATTGATAATCTGTTATTATATGCTTTCATTGCATTTATATTCACAAAGTCCCTTGAAATCTAAATTGTGGAAGCGAATAAAAGAGATATTATGAAAACGGCTTAATTATTTGCATGACATTTAATTACGCCGCGAGTAGCCCGAGGATCATTTCTTTGACAATTATTAATAAAGTTTTATCTGGCACGGAAGTAATTCATCTTTTTTTGTATCCTTTAGTATACCAGATCAGATTTATTTGTTTGATCTCAAATTTAGATATTTCCGTTTCGCAGCTCTTCTTAAATATAGAAATACACAATAAATATGTAAAAATAATATATGCAACCCTAATTAATAATCATCAATTTTTATCATCTTTAATAAAAAATTGTTTAATTACTAAATCTTTCTCGATATGTGAAATGACTACTTATAATCTCTCTCTAATAAATAAATTAAACTTTTAGCGTAGAAATTTAATCTCGGTTTATAAAAATCTGCAGTATATTTAATATTATAACACTCTTAAAGAAAAAACAGATTTTTTTTTGTTATCCCTCGTGTACAGCCAATTTAATCTCGGTTTATAAAAATCTGCAGTATATTTAATATTACAACACTCTTAAAAAAAAAAAAAAAAAGATTTTTTTGTTATCCCTCATGTACAGCGAATATTCTGTGTAAGACTTTTCGAGTTCAGAGACGGCGATGTTTAGCATTATGCGGGCCATGAATATGGATCAAAGTTGCCAACGATATTCACGCGCACGTTTTGTTAAAATCCTACTTCGTTTAAAAATCGACCAGTCGTAGAGTTCACGTTCGTCGACAGATGCGTGCTGAGATCGTCGCTTATCGCTTTATTATTGATTGCGGGACCACTTTCGTAGCTATCCTCACGTAGTCTAAGCGACGATATCATCGCTTCTCGAGGATCTTACATTCGCGTTTGCACGGCAATTACATTGGAACGTACAATGAGTGCGATGGATACAAACTCGGTTTGCTTATAACGCGGTAGCCATTGAGATCGGATGTCGTTAGAGAATCGTGCGAGCAGGCATGATTAATGCATGAGAGTGACATTTTTGAGGAGTGACTCGCCGGCACTCGGTGGACAGGCAGGACTTTCTAACTGGTTGACAACGTGAAATATTTGATTGTACGCGCTCCTTTTTAAGATCGGTGATCGGCGACAGAAGTGACACGTTGAGAAAAAAAGCAGCGCTCATTTGCGCTGGCAGGCCTTAATTCGCCGCTGCCCACGACAGTCCTAATTTATTTCACGTTCGCCTCCTTTTTGTTTCATTTCAAGCTCAAGCGACTTAGTTTCGACTTTGTTCAAACTAGAAGGAGATATGAACGTACTCTTCATAATTTTTAGAACCGCGAAAAATCACATCGAGATGCATTTTTGAGAAATTAACTATCTATTTTCTTCAATAATTGTATAAAATAGGATGGAAAAATTTTTGTGTTCATTATAATCCAATTCGTGGATAAGATTATGTTAAAATTTATTCACATTTTTTTTATATATAACTGATATATAAATATTTTAGACATAACTAGGAAGATTGTGCACTCTGTGACTGAAATCATCAAGCTAAAATGGAATTCTCTCTTCTCTCTCGTCTTTTTTTAATCTAATCCTTCGATTATCGATCTTATACCGCAGATAATATAAATATTTCGCACGCAGCACATCACACAAAGTTCATAAATCTCATATCAAAGCGGATGGATTAATTATCGAAAAATGGCATTCGAGTGCCAAAGATCATCAAGGATCAGCGGTTACGCCATTAAGTACAAATCAACAGACTCGTTGATTGCATCCCTCTCTCCTGCTTCGTATGATAACATGCCATCGATATTGCCTGCTCGTAATTTTCGATGCGTTCTTAATATAATTGGAGGTAGTCGGTATCTTTGTAAAAGTTTCCAGCGATGGATATTTATTTAGATATAAATTAACCTTGATCTTTTTTCTCTGCTCTTCGTCCTCTTTACGCACGTAACGAAGAGCTAATTCGCTCTCTACTTGAGTGTGAATTAATTAAGATTACAATTATTTTTACGGTTCTTCGTTAACATTTATGGCGTGGCTATTTTAAGCGGTAGAGATGATCACGCAATGATTTCTCGCAATATAATGTAAATTAACTTACACAGAGCTCTGCGAATAAAATATTTCATAAGCAATGTAGCGAGACGAAAACTGCAGCATATTTCAATTAATTCACTTCGCACATGAAAATTTCATTTCAATAATTTATTTTTTTTTAATCTTAAAGGCAATGAAGAAGAAGGAATAATTCCACTGATTATGGAGTTTACGCTTGAACGAATACAATGCAAGCACGCGTGTACGTGTCGAATGTCTAGTATAAATCAAGTGAATCAAGTCACTGGAATCATGTGCGGAAAGCACGCGAGCCGATCCGCGAATATTAAATTAGCCATTTCTTCATTTTACTAATCCATGATCTAAAGCAGCAAGCACATACGCATACTTTTGTTATACTGTATCTTTAATGAATAAAAGCCATTATTTTTCAAATATGCTATATAGATTTTGATAAGATAATTAATTATTCTTAGAAAGATGATATGCTTCTAATGTCACCATCGGATATCAAAATGATAGTGTATTACCTTTTTAGGGAACTATTAATTTTTTCTTTTCTTTTTTTTTTATTTCCTAATATTTTATGGAGATAAAAAATCATTAATTCTTAATCTTCTATAATCAATCTTTTATCATAGCTGCGATGTGTACATACTCATTCTACGCGTACTCGAGTATAAACGCAGTTTTATAACACATTGTAAATATGTGGCGCATAGGATCCGCCGACGTAATTACGCGACAAGATTTAATCGAAGTGCTCCAGGCTAATTAAAAATTCCTCGTTCCGCGCATGGCCTCTATCAATAAGAAGATAGCATCGTTAACGGTAGAAGATGTCTTTGCCCTTATCCCAGCGCACGCGAGGAAAAAAAGTCACGAAGGAGAGGAGGGCGTCTCTCTCGCGCCGCTATATCTGCGTGTAAAATCTCGAGAGGGACAGAGAGAGAGAGAGAGAGAGAAGAGCTGTCTTGCGCGACGTCGCCGATGCGACCAACAATTGACCATTCTTCGTCGCATTGGTATCGCTGGTAAGGTGCAACTCAATCTACCTTGAGTTAGCCATTGTATAGGCCGAAGAATCCGCCGTCGGTTAGGTGAGATGAGGCACGTAGAGTGGAAGCTCCTTCCTTCCTGGATGGAGCACAATGCAACGAAGGGTACCGATATAGGCTCGCGTAATCTGTACGACTATCATGTACATATATAGGCTGATATACTCGTATATGTATATGTACATACACATATTTGTGTATCGTACAATCAAGGGTCCCCCGAAAGCTAATGTCGTTTATCTCGGATAGGATAGGACTTTGCTTCGAAAAAAGATAATTCGTCAATGGAACGATAATAATTACAATACATCATATATGTTACGATGCATGTCTCAATATGTTTGAATAAAAAAATATTGTTAATATTTATAAAATGAAATTGAAAATTGATATAATTACAATTGGTGTGAAAGACATCTAGAACTTTTATTCTTCGTACAAGCTGCAAGACGCAATATTCGTATTCATAATTTTTTTGAGATTTTATTTCCTTTATGAATCAAAGTAAAAGTTGAACGCATACTTTCTAAACTACAAAAAGCTCTCTTTTCTGCAAAACAATGGAAGACTATCTAAATTTTAGATATAGATGTAGAAAGAGAATATCAAACTTAATTCCCGTAATTAATCGTGAACTTCGCTTGATCGAAGACATAGAAAAAGAGATGCTAGAACGACACATATGTATAATTGCACTTATCGTTCCTTATCATCTTACGATGCGCGATGTACGTTCAATTGCCTCATTAAATGTTTTGCCTCTTAGCATCGCGTATTATCTCTCTCTCTCTCTCTCTCTGTCGAGCGAGCAATGTTGCTGACGCACAGACAAAAATTGTGATATCTCACTTCATCTGTATTAGTATCTGCGTTCGATGACGAAAGAAACGATGACCGATTACAAGAGGCACAATAGTCGTGAGTGATTTGCATGTTAGCCTTACTGCTGATGCAGTAATCGCAGATCATTAATAGCGCGCAGTAATGCACTTAATCAGCAATCACGCATACAATGTTAAGTTTTTAAATCTTACATTATTTTATTATAATTTAAAGAAAAGCCGCTCGCACAATAAAATTCCGAAACCTTGATCATTATTTTTATACTTATTACTCACTAGTATTTATCAAATTTTTATTTGCATTTCTATTTGACTTAAATAAAAAGTTTCTTGTCTGCAATAATATTGTTTTAAATAAAATTAAATACATGAAAGTATAAATTATTGCAATATTTATGATTACCTCTTTTAAAGATTAGATTGAATTAAAATAACTGTTTTATAATAATGCTTTCTCTCTCCCTTTATTGAAATGCTTTTGTAACAAAAAGATTAAATATTTATTCAAATACATAAAGTCGATTTGACACGAATAATGAGATTATGATCTACACGATATTTAAGCATAATTTATAAAAAATACTGCGTTATTGTTTATAATATTGATAAAATTATTGATACGTAAAACTTTCAGAAAGAAAAAATAAAAATTAAATTAATTATAGAATTCATAGACAAAATGCTATATATATGATACATTTTGAATTGAAGAACATTTATTTTGCAGATGTAAAAATATATCGAAGAGCCGAAAACTTTCTTTTTTTTTTTTTTTGGTCTTTTTATGATCGATAAAAAAATGGCTTTGATCCGCCGGCAGTAGCAGATGCTGGAGTCATCTGCTGGGAAAATGGTACATAATATCTCTTGTTACTGTTGAATCTTTCTACCCAGTACAGAAATCTTGCTTACCGACTACATTACCGACTACTGAAGATTACCTGGTTAGTTTCTTCGAAAGAGACATGAAAGATATAGAGTTCTTCTATTATCTTCAATGTCTAAATTATCTAGCGGGCAAAGCAGCTATTCTTTCCGAAAAAAAAAAAAAAGAAATATGTACGTGACACACACACACGTGCAAAATAGTAATTACTATTAAAATTAATTGTCGTTATGAGTTCAGAATATTCAATATATATATTCTACAAAAAAGTA